>NC_091621.1:64822672-65125702 GCF_027580195.1 Bos mutus | reverse complement strand
ACCAGGGAAGCCCCCATTTAAAAGCAGAGCCTTGGTCAGATAGGATCAGATCAGATCAGTCGCTCAGTCGTGTCCGGCTCTTTGCGACCCCATGAATCGCAGCACGCCAGGCCTCCCTGTCCATCACCAACTCCTGGAGTTCACTGAGACTCACGTCCATCGAGTCAGTGATGCCATCCAGCCATCTCATCCTCTGTCGTCCCCTTCTCCTCCTGCCCCCCAATCACTCCCAGCATCACAGTCTTTTCCAATGAGTCAACTCTTCTCATGAGGTGGCCAAAGTACTGGAGTTTCAGCTTTAGCATCATTCCTTCCAAAGAAATCCCAGGGCTGATCTCCTTCAGAATGGACTGGTTGGATCTCCTTGCAGTCCAAGGGACTCTCAGGAGTCTTCTCCAACACCACAGTTCAAAAGCATCAATTCTTTGGTGCTCAGCCTTCTTCACAGTCCAATTCTCACATCCATACATGACCACCGGAAAAACCATAGCCTTGACTAGATGGACCTTTGTTGGCAAAGTAATGTCTCTGCTTTTGAAGATGCTATCTAGGGTGGTCATAACTTTCCTTCCAAGGAGTAAGTGTCTTTTAATTTCAAATCCCATTAATTCCTTTCTTGATCATAGAGACATTTGTTGTGGCCATTCATGTGCTTCAGTTTGATATCATAGTCATGGTTATCTCCTGGGTAGTAGAGATAGCAAGTGATTGCAACATCATGTACAGGCTCATACTTGATTAAAATGTTTCCTAGCTTAAAAAGAAGACATCATTTTCTTTTTCCTCTCCTGTTTTATATTGATGATTATATACAGTCATCTGCATGAAACACTCTTAATTAACCAAGACCAGCAAGAAGTTTTAAGACTTTTTGTCCAATTTTCCTTTATCATACAGCATCAGTCATTATCAGGCATATGTAATGGGTTACGTTAACAGCATTTATTCTGATCAAATGCTAAGAAATCTGGAATAATTTTCTCATGAAACCAGCTTGGATGTCTCTCTGGAGAGCACATTAAGAAATGCTTCAATGTTGCAAATACAGTTTTGTTTCAGGAAGGAGAACTCCTAGCAAGGCCTGAAAGGGCGGGTCTCATCTAACACTTGGAAATAAATTGTCTGAAGAGACACACCATGCTGACAAAGCAATAGACTTAATTGTGAAGGGGTGGCCCAGTGGAAAGCAAGAAGGTCAGGGAACCCAGGAGGACTGCTCTGCCGTGTGGCTCTCAGTCTCGGGTTTATGGTGATGGATTGGTTTCCGGGTTGTCTCTGGCAGTCATTCTGACTCAGGGTCCTTCCTGGAGGTGCGCACACTGCTCAGCCAAGATGGAAGCCAGAGAGGAGGATTCTGGGAGGTGGGAGGACACGTGGCATCTCCTTTTGATCTTTACCAAACTCTTCCAGTTGGTTATAGCTTATTACTTTCTTGTTCCTTACCAGGACTTCCTGTCATAAAATAACTCATGCAAAATGGTTACTGTGGTGTCTGGCCATGGTGGGCACTTTCAGTTGTTGTTTCCCCTACCAGTTTCATACTATATCCTCATAAAATAATGTGAAATACTATGAAATGTGAAATGTGTCCAACTCTTTGCAACCCCATGAACTATACAGTCATGGAATTCTCCAGGCCAGAATACTGGAGTGCGTAGCTTTTCCCTTCTCCAGGGGATCTTTCCAATCCAGGGATAAAACCCAGGTTTCCCGCATTACAGGTGGATTGTTTACCAGCTGAGCCACAAGGGAAGCCCAAGAATACTGGAGTGTGTAGCCTATCTCTTCTCCAGCGGATCTTCCTGACCCAGGAATCGAACAGAGGTCTCCTGCATTGCAGGCAGATTCTTTACCAACTGAGATATCAGGGAAGCCCAAAATAACATTAAATAACATGAAATACGGCCTCCTGGACATTTGCAACCTGCTATATAAGGAAAACCAGGGTTTCCCTGGTGGCTCAGATGGTAAAGTGCCTGCCTGCAATGCGGGAGACCCGGGTTTGATCTCTGGGTTGGGAAGATCCCTTGGAGAAGGAAATGGTAACCCACTACAGTACTCTTGCCTGAAAAATTTCAAGGACAGAGGAGCCTGGTAGGCTACAGTCCATGGGGTTGCAAAGAGTCAGACATGACTGAGTGACTTCACTTTCTTTCTTTCTTTCTTACTATATAAGCAATAGGATGTCTAAGAGTTTCTGTTACCTTTTAGCCAGATGTCATGGAAGCCAATTTGACTTTAAATTGATAGGATTGAGGAGGGAGTAGATTATGGAAAAAGCTCCTGAAATCTTAGAGGACACAATAAAATGTCCTGAGATCTTAAATAATTTTTCTGAAGTATGTTTACTAGTCTAGATTCTATTATATATTATGTCTAAACTCCATTATTCTACAAATGAAATTCATTTTTTGAGCCATTAGAAAAATAGTCACTCCCTCCCCAGGCTAATATCAATGTGAATAAACATTAGGTAGGATTTTGGTCATTTTTATTAATTGATATAAATAGTGTTTGTCTAAAATTGCTTTTACAACATACAATGAAAGGTCAAGAACAAATTTCATACACACAAAGAGATACTTTTCTGCTGTCTCATTTCTGACATGTTTTCTAATTTTTCCAGTGGATCATATTGTTATGATTGTTATTTTAAATAACAGGCAAATGCAGCTCTTCAGCAGTTTCTGCAGATGTGAGATGCACATTAAAATGAATTATGTTTCTATTTATGGGTCTTTGTAGGAGTACTGAATAAAGTAACAGTCTATTAATTTTATTTTGTATATCATTAAAATAATGTCTTTTAAATGCTTTCAAGTTACATATATAGAAAAGAGCAGTTCATCAGTTGTCCCTGAGGGCGTTTTGAAGATTTGGTGTGACATTTTAATTACCTGAAGGTTAATGACAAAGATACTATGGTATCTTGCCTTCCTCGAGTCAATTCTGCTTGTCAACAAGATGGACTTGTTTCCAGTTTTCTGGTGTTTGGGCGTAGGTGAGCAGAAAGTTGAATGATAACTGAAACTGATGCTGACTCTGCGATGGCCAGCCTGTAGAATCTGTTGAATAATTTGAGATTGTTTCCTTTGGCTTGATGTTCTATTTGAGATGGAACCAAAAGTGAAAACATGTATTAAATTCATAATCCTTCCTGTAATCCTTCATAGCAAGGTCCAATGAGTGTACCAAGCAAATCATAACAAAAATTATTAAAAAGACAGCATCATTATTCTCCTTTTGTTGGAGAAATGAAACCCCAGAGGGAAAGTATTGTTTCATTGGTAGTGATATGTGATTTTTTAAAAAAACATTAATTTGTTTAAATGATGGTTTATCTAATGTTTCCATATTAATCAGGCAGAAGTTTCTTGGATGAAGCAACTATTTATTTTAAGACTTGAATGGGGACAGGATGAAGGAGGATACTGTCACACTCAATTTTAGAAGGTCATGAAACCTTAGCCTTTTTTCTCTCATCTTAAAAAAAAAACAAAAAATAAAACACGACTACAGTATCAGCTTTCTTTATTGCTATCGTATTTTAAACACTGCATGTTACCATTCTGAATCTCCTTTGTTCTTTGTTAATGAAAACTTTTGCCAGTGACTAGATGAACTGTATGCATATTCTTAAGAAATTGACATGTTGAAAATCTTTGTTAAATTATCTGCAACTGCTCATACCAAATAAAACAGGTTTATATTTAAAATGTAAGGCCTGGGAGTGCCAACTGTCCAAATACTAGAGAAACAAAGTGTAAACAAATAACAACTCTGCTGAAGATAGGTAGACCAGAATGCATACTTGTTTGACACTTAACTTTTAACTTATTTATCTGAGTCAGAATGAATCATATATACTTTAAGTCATAAAAGTTCAATTCTCTTTAGTACATATCAGGAGACATGTTGAGAAGATACTCTGACTCTTGGTTAAACTTGTACAAATCACTCAGATATTTTTTATCACTTTGCATTTCCTTATTTATAGTCACTATTTGGTAGACAACTTTTTGAAGTTCTCATAATTATTTTATCTATTTTTTAAAGTAAATGATAGCATAAGTTACTCTACTGATCACCTTAGCAAGATATTTTAAAAATATATCGATTCATGTCATTGTATGTTTAACTCTTCAGTTTTCTTTTTATCATGATTCTTTGCATTTCCCATTGGCATAAATGTGTGTGGGAGTCAGCCAATTAGCAACATGCCTAGTCTTAAATCTTCCCTTTGTATGGAGAAGTTTGAATTGATTACATAGGGAGAAAAATTCTATAACTGGAGTCATGTTTTAAGGCTGCAATGAGTACTGAACTTTCAAAGTCAGAAAATTGAGAGCTAAGATTAAAAATTTACCTAAAGACAGTTTTCTCACAATTCAGTCTTATGTGTCTTTTTGCTTCTTTTATTTGTTGGTTTTAAATAATAGGACAGGAAGAGAAAACAAAAATCATTTAAAGCAATCATATAGGCAATGAAGTTAATAATACATCCCCAAATTCTCTAACATATATATTTCAATGTGAAAATGCCTCTTGTGGCAGATAGTAAAGTGGGGACAGGACTGATGAACATTTTTGATATATCTTAGAAAATACCTAAACACAAAGATTCATTTAAACACTGCGATTAGGGCGTCTCTGATTTGTACATCCATCCTGTGATACCTTCCTCATTGACCCCTGGTTTAATCTTCTTTCTCTATTTTCAGTCTTTTACTGGGTTCTACCATGTTATACTTCCCTTTTCCTTATCAGTCTATCATGTTTTCAGAGGTAGGGCCCAGTGGTTTGCCAATGTATCTATGAATAATAGTGAAATTTGTTTAGATGTACCTCATTATGAAATGGCTTTGAATCCTTTTCGTAGCAAGTAATCTTTATTTTAACTACCTTTAAAAGTATCACATGTCCACTAGTGTGTGTTCACTGCAAGAATTACCTTGTTGCAATAGAATGGGGGCTTCCCTGGTATTTCAGTGGGTAAAGAATCTGCCTGCAGTGCAGGACACCCAGGTTAGATCCCTGGGAAAGGAAGATCCCCTGGAGAAGGTAATGGCAACCCACTCCAGTATTCTTGCCTGGAAAATCCCATGGATGGAGGAACTTGGTGAGCTGCAGTCCATGGGCATGACTGAGTGACTAAAACACTCACACGACAGAGTAGGGGGGCTTGCTATACAAAAGCTACTCTCTGTAGTGAGAATTTATAAAGTTTTGATGCTGTTGGTTATGATTTTTGAGATGGTTGAGACAGCAAAGGTTTTAGATATTCTTAAGATTAATCTGAATAGAAGTAGATGTTCCCTAGAACTATGTTCTAGTGGAGTCTGCTCACCGCCTAAGCAGCCTTTTTCCTATCTAAAATTCCCTCTACCCAACCACTGGGTGTTATGTTACCATTTTTAAAAATTTCTCTCTTGATATGTATCTCAGTCTGTAATTCTCTTTTCTTTATTTTATTTGTTTCAGAATTATGTACCATGAGGGGAGAGCTCTTGCCTGTCATATTTTTTTTTTATCCCAGATCCCTCTGTGTCTTGAGAAGTCTTACACAAAATTGGTGCTCAGGAAATATCTATTCAAATAATAAATGAAGGAATGAGTGAGTGAGCTAAACTGAAAGAAACCCTTCAGAGGTTCAAAGTGTTTACTCTTCTGCAGGATTAGCTTGTTGGCATCAGGCACATTTGTGATTTATTTTGATGATTTAGGGCTATTGCATGCATTATTATAAAATCTGTGAGAAAGGTGTTTATATTGTCAATAGATGATGACTTTAAATGAAATATGAATAGTTGGTGAGGAAATGTAAGATATGCTTATTTACATTAGCTCCTTTTTGATGGCTGAACTGAAGTATATTCTACAGTTCAAATGTAGAATTCTACAGTTCACATAGATGAGTCTATATGTTTTCCTATTTTATTTTATTTTACTTTGAAATGGGAGGGAAAACTGATATGAGACATTTCTCTTGAACAAGAAAGGATTAAGGCTTCCCTTTACTTTCATAATGCCCATAAGGATACTGAATATTTCAAGTCCTTTTTCAAACATTGTAGACCTTGTTTTCCAATCTTCTGTTGTCAGAAATAATTTTTCCAAGAGATATTTTGAGGTTCTTTGGAACTATGAATATCTTTTAGATATAGGAAAAATACTCATTAGTTAATGTCTCATACATTAACATGTATTAAATCACTTCTCTTGATAGTAGTAATTAAAAAAAATTAGTTTGCTAAATAGTCTATGTATTATAATTTAAGGAAATAATGAGTAATATTTAGGCACATTTATAAGTTTTAAGACAATGAATTTAATAACAAACAAATGGACAAAAGCTCAACTATTTCACAATATAAAACAACCCATTGTTCTCGTATCCTACTTGCATGCTGTGTCAGCCTAATCTGTTTGCTTAGTGACTACTGTAAAACAGACTTTCCCATTTCCCCCTTTTTCTCTAACTTTGGGATCTCCAACTAGGTAATACTCAGTATACACTTCTTTAAAATGCATCAAGAGACAACCTACTGCTTTTAGGGGTGCTCCCATTGCCTTCACACTATAGGAGTGTGTCAGCTTGCCACCAAAACAATGTGATTTTTACTTTTGGCAGTTGCTTCTGAAATAAAACACAATAGCTTATAAATTTCAAAAAGTTATCCATCATTCACACTGTAAAGTACATTGCATTATATTAAGCTCTGGAGTATGGTTTGAAAAATTTGCTGTTCATGGGAGGTGGAAAACATGAAAAGAAAATGAAAATGGGAGACAGGGAGTTAAGGAGGGATTGGGTTCCATGCAGATGAAGAATTTGACTCAAAATACATATGTTCCAGGAAATGTTTTGGAAGGACTGTGTGGGGGTCTCCTGCATTGTAGACAGACGCTTTACCATCTGAGCCACCAGGGAAGTCCACCAAAACAATGTGTGATAACATTTTTCCAGTATTTTTTTTAAACAAAAACATTTTATGAAGAGTAATTAATCAAAATTTAAGCTTATAGTTTAAAACCAGATTTTAACATTAAATAAAGTAAAATCTAAATGTAAAAAAAAATGATTTTGACACAGTTATATTGATCTTGAATGATTGGTCAACTTGGATAAAATATGTATATTATATTGGTATAGGACTTACAAGAATATTAGAATATTGTCTTTCTACATTCTACTGGAGAATTGACAATAAATATAAGGCTTAAGTATAAAATAAAGTGTAAGACTTAAGGGTTTTTAAAAAATTTTTGTTCATCTTTGGCCATGTTTGGTCTTTGTTGCTACCCACAGGCTTTCTCTAGTTGAGGTGAGTAGGGGCTACCCAGGAGAAGGCAATGGCACCCCACTCCAGTACTCTTGCCTGGAAAATCCCATGGACGGAGGAGCCTGGTGGGCTGCAGTCCATGGGGTCACACAGAGTCAGACATGACTGAGCAACTTTACTTTCACTTTTCACTTTCACGCATTGGACAAGGAAATGGCAACCCACTCCAGTGTTCTTGCCTGGAGAATCCCAGGGACGGGGGAGCCTGGTGGGCTGCCGTCTATGGGGTCACACAGAGTCGGACATGACTGAAGCGACTTAGCAGCAGCAAGCAGCAGCAGGGGCTACTCTGTAGTTGCATGTGTGGGTTTCTCATTGAGGTGTCGTCTTTTGTTGCAGAGCATGGACTCTAGGCACGCAGGCTTCAGTAGTTGTGGGGCACAAGCTTAGTTGCCCCAAGGCATGAGGGATCTTCCCAGACCAGGGATCGAACCTGTGTCATCTGTACTGGCAAGCAGATTCTTAACCACTGAACCACAAGGGAAGTCCCAAGGCTTACAGTTTAGTTAGAATGGCTTTGAGGGTTTATATAGTGCTACTGCATAGCAGAATAAAGTTGTTTTTTTAAATTTTATTTATCTATTATTTTTATTGATGTATATTTGATACATTATATTTCATATAGACAGCATAGTGATTTGACTTTTGTATACACTGTGAAATGATCACCACAGTAGTAACCATTTGTCACCATACGAAGTTAATACAGGGTTTCCCTGGTGGTTTGGATTGTAAAGAATCTGCTCGCAGTACAGGAGAACCAAGTTTAATCCCTGGGTCAGGAAGATCCCCTGGAGGAGGGCATGGCAATCCTCTTCAGTACTCTTGCCTGGAGAATTCCATCGACAGAGGAGCCTGGTGGGCTACAGTCCATGGGGTCCAGAAGAGTCGGACATGACAGAGTGACTTTCACACACTCACAAATTAATATTATTGGTTTTATTTCCCATGGTGTACATTACATGCTCATGATTTATTTATTTTATAAGTGGATGTTTGTAGGGAAGGGAGTTTTTTAAAAACAGGAATAAATTAGCCTAAGTGACTGCAGGCTCATGCAAATGGAATAGGCCTCCTGGTCTGTGGGATTATAGAAGCAGTTTGATTTGATTCAGAAAAGCCAGAAAATCCAGCAACCACAGGATGAGGAAGCAAACATTTTCTTTATCCCACATAAAGACCAATAACGAAGATTAATTTTAAACACAGAAAAATTCTGAGAAGGCCTAGAGACAGATTTACTGTTGGCTAGTTATAAAAAGTGTGATTAAGATTTAAAATCTAACTTTGTGTGTAGAAGGTACGTATTTTATCTATATTCTTCTTGAATAACTCAGCAAATAATTTGGATAGTTCATTTAATAATTGTAAAAGTAAAGAAATCCTTGTAATATCCAATCAAGCTTTGATCTTTAGCTAAAATAACAAACATACATTCCCAATAAAGATCTCGTTCATATTTAACCTCCTCTTCAGTGTAACCAAATAAAATTATTAACATATACATTTGTTCTTTAGAAGATACACATCACATGGCAAGGATTAAATTTAGTAATGTGACAGTCAAAACAAGCATTAAATTTAACAGTTTAAAATGAAGTCAGTATTTAGACATGATAAATGCAATTATTCAAGTTGAAAGTGGATGAAGTCCAAGATACATAATTATTCTTTGTTCCTCCTGATTGTTGTATTTCTTTTTACATATTGATTTTATCTGATCTTTGTTTCTAAAAGAATATTTGGCATTTCTAAGATGAAAGTATATACAGAGCTTAAGTCCATTGAAAAATATGTAAGCATTGTTATTAACATATAGGTTAGTATATAAAATCCTGAAGGTTACTATTGACAGTCAGTGAAATTAAAATTTAGCTAGGCATGATGGTAACAGGAAGATGAATATCGAATGCCCTTTGAAAAAAATACTGAATAGATGGGTGTGAGGAAAGGAGTGGAATGCATGATGTCCTTTCAAACAGAATCAGAGATGCAGCAAATTCTAGAGTATGAGAATAAAGTGTGAACATTCCCAAGCATAGCAGACAGGGCTTCCTAGAGCTGTGACACTTAACCGTTGAGTAGACCCAAGATAAAAATAAAAGCTTAAATACTAATCTGCAGAAGGAAATGGCAACTCACTCCAGTATTCTTGCCTGAAGAATTCCATGGACAGAGGAGCCTGGTGGGCTACAGTCCATGGGGTTGCGAAGAGTCAGACATGACTGAGTGACTAACACATACAAAACACTGATTAGTTTTAGTAATTGTTGTGTGGGCTTCTGTGGTGGTTCAGTGATAAAGAATACACCTGCCAAGGCAGGAGGTGCTGGTTTGATCCCTGGGAGGAAAAGATCTCCTGGAGGAGGAAAAGATCTCCTGGAGGAGGAAATGGCAACCCGATCTAGTATTCTTGCCTGGGAAATCCCAAGGACAGAGAAGCCTGGTGGCCTTCAGTCCATGAGGTCACAAAGAGTCAAACACAATTCAGTGACTAAAGAGCAACAACAAATTGTTGTATAGTGAAATTAAAGCAAAATTCACGATAATAGCATAACCCTAGGGTGCTGTTGTGACCAGCTTGCATTTCTGGGCTGCACTGATCTAGTAGATCGTATGCTGCTGAAGCCACTCCAGTTTGCATGCATTTAGGTAAAGCATTGAGGAAGACTAGAGAGTGGAGCCTGCTCACCCCAGATACTCTCCTTCATTTTAGGCACAGACTCTGCATTGTAGATTTGCTGGCTCTGTAATAAACCAAAGTTTGTCATTTTCTTCTAATCTTCAAACTTTGTCATTGGCTGTAACTCAAAGAACTATTAATATTCAGAAGAACTTGAGAAGAATCAACAGAATGCTGGGATATCTGGATTATAACGTGGGGAGAACTAGAGCCAGGGCATATGTTCCTATGGAATAAAAATAGGTACTCCTAAAAAACTTAACTCGTGCATGAAGTCTGGTTAATTTAAATAATTGTACGAGAGCCGTAAACATCACTATGCAAAACCTACCCTTACAGATATGTCCAAACTGTTTAAAATGATGATTTAAAAAGACTGAGAATGCTCTGCTCTACTAACGGAGAATGCAAGTTTTAATTAATATGGTGGAAATGAGGTCAAGTGGAAAGAAGCTGGGCTTTGAGTAGGGCTGACTCAATTCTTAGGTTTTCCTCTTATTAGCCTTGTGACCTTGGGCAAATCAGCTAACTATTCTAAGCATCAGTTTCACAGCTGTACAGGATTACATGAAATTATAAATTTCTTGTCATATAATAAGTACCCTATTTGGGAAAATAAATGTCAAGTAGAAACAATATCGCAGAGAGGGCAATGGCAACCCACTCCAGTACTCTTGGCTTGGAAAATCCCATGGACAGAGGAGCCTGGTGGGCTGCAGTCCATGGGGTCGCACAGAGTCAGACACGACTGAAGCAACTTAGCAGCAGCAGCAGCAGAAACAATATTGTATTGAAAAAATGGTAATGATAATTTTTTATGAAGCAAATCGCATAAGGTACTGACATATTATGCCTATGATCATTTGTTGAGTAAATGAAAATTTGTTTTAATATATGTCGTCCTGACCATGTCAGCTATTTTGAACATGGCATGACCTTCCCTCCTCAGAATTTTTGAAAATATTGTTTCTATTTGGAACTTTCTTCTTTGCTCTTAACCTGGTTAACTCTTACTCACTTTCAGATTTTAGTTCAGACTTAACTTCTTCAGGGCTGGCTTCCATGACCACCTGCCTCACCAATCCAAACAGATTAGTTTCCTTTGCTTCATGCTCTCTTAATATCATGTTCCTTCCATTCAAAGCCGTTATCTCAATTTTTAATAATGCATGTATTAGTATAATTATTTATTAAATATATTTCCCAGTAGGCCACAAACTTTATGGGGGCAAAACTGTGATTTCTTTTGTGCACCAATATATTTCTAGTGTTTAACATAAAATATATTCTGCATGTAAGTTAAATAAGCAGGTTGACAGTGTACAATCTTATCCTTCTTTCCCAATTTGGAACCAGTCTTTTGTTCCATCTCCGGTTCTAACTGTTGCTTCTTGACCTGCACACAGGTTTCTCAGGAGGCAGGTAAGGTGGTCTGGTATTCCCATCTCATTAAGAATTTTCCGTGGTTTGTTGTGATCCACACAGTCAAAGGTTTTAGCACAGTCAATGAGGCAGAAGTAGGTGTTTTTCTGGAATTCCTTTGCTTTTCCTACGATCCAATGGATGTTGGCAATTTGATTTCTGATTCCTCTGCCTGTCCTGAATTCAGCTCGTACAGCTAAAAGTTCTCATGATACATACTGTTGAAGCCCAAGTTGGAGGATTTTGAGTATTACCTTGCTAGCATGTGAAATGAGTCCAATTGTGTGGTAGTTTAAACATTCTTTGGTGTTGCCTTTCTTTGGGATTTGAATGAAAACTGACCTTTTCCAGTCCTGTGACCACTGCTGAATTTTCCAAGTTTACTGGCACATTGAGTGCAGCACTTTAACAGCATTATCTTTTGGAATTTGAAATACCTCAGCTGGAATTCCATCACACTGGCTTTATTCATAGTGATGCTTTCTAAGGCCCACTTGACTTCACACTCCAGGATGTCTGGCTCTAGGTGAGTGGTTTCACCATCATGGTTATTGGGTCATTAAGACCTTTTTTTTTTTAATCACATTATCGAATGTTAAATCAGATTATATGAAGTTTCTCTTTCTAAATACCCTGTGAGTTAGTTCTTTCAATAATAATGTTTTAAGATTGTCCATTTTTCTATAACTTAGTCAATACTAGTTGTTGATATTATTTTTAATCTTTTCAAATAGGTTGAGTAGCTTTTAAAAACATCTAAACCTATATTAATTGTATTAGTTACCAAGTGAATGCTTTGGGATCTCTCAGAATGGGTTTATATACTATAATTACCTGTTGGAAGCCTTTCTGGAACAAGTTACAAAAGCCTGTGATACTTTAGATTTTTGGTCTCTAAAATGGGTTTAGTAATACCTACCTTACTATGTTATGATAATGAGTGAATAAATTAAGCATAGAGGGGCTTCTCTCTCAATAAATGATTATTTCATTCTCCTTACTCTATAAATTTGGTTACTCAATTTTATATTAACAGTTTCCATGATGAATGTGGGCTTCCTGGTGGCTCAGATGCTAAAGAATCCGCCTGCAATGGGGGAAGATCTCGGTTCAATCCCTGGGTTGGGAAGATCCCCTGGAGGAGGGAATGGCTACCCGCTCCAGCATTCTTGCCTGGAGAATCCCCATGGGCAGAGGAGCCTGGCAGGCTACAGTTCATGGGGTCGCAAAGAGTCGGACACGACTGAGCAATTAAGCACAGCACACAGTGTGATGAATGTATAAAAATATAGAGGAAAGTAACCAAAGTTAATTAACAAGAAATTTATATTTTGTTATAAGAAGAATGCATATTTATTTTAACTTTATAAATAACTAGCTGTTTGGCAAGAGTAAAGTTTTTCATGGCAAGACTTTAGCTGCCACTGATAGAGGTGAAAGAGACATTTTTTTGGTCATTTGTTGCTTTTTATACAGAAGAAACACTTTAAATGTATATTTTCTCCAGAAGTATTTTTGGGAAAGCCCCCTTTTTCTTCAAGCTGCCAGCAGACGATAAACATTTAAATTACTGATTTACACTATTAAACACTTCATGCATGAGAGCCTCAGGACCTCTGTAATAGTTGTTACCCGTAGGTTACCCAAAGCTCATTTCCTTATTTTACACAACTTTCTGCTCCAATTGCACCTTGTCAAAAAGATCCTCTCTGACTATACTTCTCAAGAAAACACCTTGTTGGTTCTTCTTATCCTGTTTGATTGTTCTACTTGGTAAGTGATAGCACTTACCAGTACATTATAGTTATCAATTAATCTTCCCATTGGAATGTGAGATCTGTGGGAATAGGGAGTATTCACTATTGTGTTCTCACTTCCTGAAACGTCACCCAGCATATAGAGCAGCCACAGTACGTATTTATTAAATGAATGCGTAAATTGAATCAATAATAAGAAAGGGTTCCCTGGTGGCTCAGTGGTAAAAGAATCCTCCTGTGATGCCGGAGACATGGAGACTTGAGTTCGATCCCTGGACTGGGAAGCTCCCCGGAGTAGGAAATGATAACCTATTCTAGCAATCTTGTCTGGAAAATACCATGGACAGAGGAGCCTGATGGGTACAGTCAATGGGATTGCAGAAGAGTCAGATGTGACCGAGTGACTAGATAGCAACAACAATAATGAGAAAAAGTTCTTATTTGATTATGGAATTTGATTAAATTGACAGTATGATTATATCCCTGCTCACATGAGTGATGTATTTTATCGACTATATGTATTTAGGCTGTATGTAGATTGCATAATACTCTTTGTCTCCATTTGTATGTTCCTCTATCAAAAGGCAATACTTAGAGGGATCCATTATAATTTCCTCTTTGTCCTTGTATCTTTTGAGGAAAATACAGCATATTGGAGAAGCACTTAGCAATTCAGGTTCTTAGTCTCTTTCCAAGGCATAGGGTAGCGTGACAGTGGTTCTGTGTGCTATTATTGTTCTTACTTCCATCAAAATTCTAAAATAAATTATATATATATATATATATTTGGAATAATATATTTGGAAATGAAGTTGGTTAATGTTTCTATTACTGTTTTGTAGCCATGGTCTGAGAAACTGGCAGAGCCAAGAGGAGCCTAAGCAGACATGCCAACTAAAAGTAATAGATACTGAATGGGATCCTGGAACAGGGATAAAAGACCTTAGTTAAAAACTAAGGAAATGAGAATGAAATAGGGAGTTTAGTTAATAACAAGGTATTAACATTGATTCATTGATTGTAACAAATATACCACAGTAATATAAGATGTTAATAATAGAGGAAATTTGGTGCCGGGTATATGGGAACTCTTGATATGGTCTTCTCAATGTTCTGTAAACCTAAAAAACTGTTCTAAAAAAGTCTGTCCATTAAAAAACAAACAAACTGTAATGCGATCTGATGAAGAGGTCTCTGGCAAAGGGAGCTTAGACATTCTGGTTACATTTGTTTTATTTTAATTGTATAAGGGTTGTTAGAGTTCTCACAGTATGTATACTCTTTGCTCTATAAGCAGCTTTTGGCCATCAAACTCTGACCTGAATTGCTTTCTGAGAATGGGTGAGAAAAATTAATGGTCACATCAGTCACGTAAAGTTCAATAAGGTGTTTATAGGAGCGCTTAGTGCTCAGTTGCTTCAGTGGTGTCTGACTCTTTGCGACCCCATGGACTGTAGCCCCCCCAGGCCCCTCTGCCCATGGGATTCTCCAGGCAAGAATACTGGTGTGGGTTGCCATGCCCTCCTCCAGGGGGATCTTTCCCACCCAGAGACTGAACCCGTGTCTCCTGCATCTCTTGTGTTGAAGGCAGACTCTTGATGCAGTGAGCCACCTGGGAAGCCTGTTTATAGGAGAGAGACCTGAATTTGTAGATATTCAGCTCCCCATTGAGCATATTTGTGACTGTGTCTGCACACACTTTGTCTCAGACAACCATTTCTTAGTTTTTAATGGCTCTTGTGGGAGGAAGCAGCTCTCAGTAGAATGTGGCAGCACTGGGAGGTTGGTCACTCTGTGCCACTAAATATAGTGGATGTAGAGGAACTACTTATGAGTGAGTAAGGGAGAGTTGCAACACAGTCTATATTAAGCAAGTAACCCTGAAAAGTCCCCAGGCTCAAAAATTTCCCCTGCATACCTTCAGAGAGCCATAGGGTTTTAAGACAGCAATGTTTTAGTATCTGTCTAAATCATGTCTCTTTGTAATGCAAGATTCGTGTTCACAGAATTCCTATTTAGTGGGAATTAAAATGTTTGACCCATAGGACTATACGAGCTAAATGAGTTCATGCATATGATAATCACTTTACCGTGGAAAGCACTCCATATGGATATACATAATTGTTATGTGTAATCATCAGAGTTCACTGCCTTACAAGCCAATTTGTTTCACTTGTTGGTTGGCTATAGCTTTTTAGAAAGCACTTTCTCTCATTAAGTCAACCATTTTTCCATCATTTTTGTGGTACAAAGCAGGTCATAATGAAGTCCCGCAGATGTGGGTTCAAATGCTGGCCCTTTTAATTACCCATCAGGACCTTGGATAAAAGATTTAAGTTCTTCATTCTCGTTTTCCTCATTAATACATAAACAGCTGTAATCTCTGCCTTACAGCAGTCTTGGTAATGTAATATTATTTGTAAAAATGTGTGAATCCTAAGTGCCTAATAAATGGTAGTAGTTATTATTCTATGAATTTGCCTGTTTTGATTCTACATTAGGTAAGAAAGAGTGAGTAGAAGCCCTAAGCCTTTCCAGCCGCCCAATGACTCTTCATGAAAACATGCCTGAACCTCCATTTCTAAGTAAAAAGACAGTGAGTGGCATGATTCTATTCCTCTTATTGTATTTCTCATTTGAGGAAAAGAAAGCCTGAGGGACAGATTCTTTGTTTGGCAAATGGCTTGTCTCATAGTGAAGTCACATCATGTAAAATGTGGCTTCCCTTCATTATCAGGAAAATGGACAATTCTGTTAGCATGCAGTTAATTCTTCCTTACAGAGGTTCCGTATTTAGAAATAGGATAAACCCTGCAGGCAAGTAGTACTTTTAAAGAACATCTTATTTATTAATTCAGCTGCATTGACTCTAAGTCATGGTGCACAGGCTCTGTAGTTGTGGCGGGTGGGCCTAGTTGCTCTGAGGCACGTGGGATTCTAGTTCCCTAACCAGGGATGGAAACTGCATCCCCTGCATTGCAAGGTGGGTTCCTAACTGCTGGGCCATCAGGGGAGTCCCAAGTAGTATTTCTTGTAACTTCTCCGTCAAGAGCCTTAGTGCTGTGTCACTCCAACTTTGCTAGATGTTATCTACATAGCATGTAAATGACATGCTCTGGAGTTGTGCAGTGTGTTGTTGCCACCGCTACCTCCCCTGCCAATTAATAATCTGCTATTTTACGGTTGTTCTGAGGCAGAATGCCTAGATAGCTGTGCTTTCCTTCAGGCTAGCTTAGTGGTTCTCAAACATGAGCACACATAAATGTGAACTTATTCTATCAGCCTAACGTTTGTAAAGGGCTTTTTTGTCATGCTATTTTTGACTTTAGGAACTGGCTCTAAGATGACTCTCTCTCCCCTGCCCTATTCTAACACTTGCCTCTGCTGTCTGTCAGGTGAAATCTCACGTCATTACCGTGTTTGCCGATGGTTAGTAGCTGGGTTCGGAGAAGGCAGTGGCACCCCACTTCAGTACTCTTCCCTGGAAAATCCCATGGATGGAGGAGCCTGGTGGGATGCATCCATGGGGTTGCTAGGAGTCGGACTCGACTGAGTGACTTCACTTTGACGCACTGGAGAAAGCAATGGCAACCCACTCCAGTGTTCTTGCCTGGAGAATCCCAGGGACGGCGGAGCCTGGTAGGCTGCCATCTATGGGGTCACAGAGAGTTGGACACGACTAAAGTGACTTAGCAGCAGCAGCAGTAGCTGGGTTGGAATCTTCCTTGAATTGCATATCAGGATCAGATTTCATCATCTATCAACATTCATGGAAAATGGCAGTTAGTCTTTTACAGCTCTTCCTGCTGCTCAGCAAAATCATTTGATATAATTTTTGGTTAAAAAGCTATTTTCTTCTAGCATGTTTGCTAAGTGAGAGTACAAGAGAGAGGATGCACTGACGAGCGTGTTTCATGGTGAAGAAACATATTTTCTCTTTTCCTCAAAGATGCTCTCTGTTGCATTAGGTTTTTGCAATAGTTACTTGATATTTCTTTCTTTTAACTTTCAGTATACCACAGGGAAATAAAAAATCACAGGTCCATCTGGAAGTCTTTCCTAGAAAAGATCGGTTATACATTCAAGCCATGTATTTTTTTAAAGATACATTTTACAAAAGGTACAAATTACATTTGGCCACCTGAAATATATTTTTTTTCCATGTGATCTTCTTGTGATTTGAAATAAAGCCAAAAGTAAACTCTTTGGGAGGCCCAGCACCTACCATGACTTTAAAACTTTATAGCTCTTTCAGCTAAAGGGCAGAGCTGGCTTCTAAAGCTAGTTGGTTCATTTTATAACTGTGGCCCTTGAGCTTGGTACCTAGAAGCAGCTCCAAATGGTAGCTCTGATTCTTTATTTCTGCAATTCTCAGTTCACCATCAATTTAGTAAAACTTTAGAAAAAGGAAACAAATACTGACAATGGCAAATTATTATTTAGATGTACTCTTTTCAGAAATGTCAGGTGTGTCTGATCATAAGTATAATAATGAGGATTATGATGATGGATGGATGAAGCATTTCTAGAACCTCATCTTTATTATTGGAAAAGATCTATATCCAGGGACTATAAATCTACCATGGAGAGTATATCATATTAAATTCTGTGTCATTTGCTTTAAAGTAAAGAAATCTAACCATTTTATTAACTCATTGTTATTCCTGAAAACATGAGATTATCATTAAATACGGTGGGGGGAAAGCAATTAAAATGTTAAACTTTTTCTAGGAGTGAGCATTTTATTATAGTGAAATGTGATTCAGTTCCTCAATTTATGTCAGAGTCACAGATTTTGAACAGCCCTTAGAATTCAGTGACCTACTTGTATAAATGATCAATCTAAAGAGATTACATAGTTTGCCACAGCTTTCACCATTGTTTGTGTATTTGTAACTATATATGTGCCTCTTATTTTTAGGGGAGAAAAAAGATAGCAATACACAACAATACCTTGTACAGAACATGTGCTCAATAAATGCATTTTAGATTGTTGTGTAATAAATGTCTACATAGAAATGCAAGTGATGCTGCTCATGTATGAAGGTTCCTCTGCTTCTTACCAGTGTATCTGCCCCAGAGAAGTATTTTTGTGAATTGGAAATGGCAAGAATATGCTCCAGTCTTAAGTTGGAAGTGAATTCTGACATTCATTCTAAACGTCTGCGCCTCTCTGGTCGTCTCCTCTCCTTACTTTCTCAGTTGAGTAGCTGACAGTCATTAATGTGCTCTTAAATACACTGGCGTGGTCATGTTCCTGAAAAAACAGTGCTGAAGCAAAGAACATGCTTGCAATTTGAGTCATTCTTTAATTCTCCTGTTGCTTAAGATTAATTTTAGTCCAAAGTGAGACATAGCTGTAGTTCCATGATCTTTCTCACCATATTTGACAATGGGAGCTGCATTAGGTTAAATTAAACTGGTCTTCTCAATCTTTCCATTTAAGAATATTTCTGTTTAAGCAAATGATACATTATTTTTGGCAGTTCTCTCTCCTGGTTAAAAGGGGCATCATTTATCTCTTTGTCTAAGCCAAATATCTGTTCTTCATTCCTGATATCAATTCAGTCACCAGATACTGCTCGTTTTATGTCTTAACTAGTTCTTCAACCTCCTCCCTTCCCCATTTATCGCTTTTATCACTACCCTTGTTCCCACCATTGCAATCTCTCATATGTACTTCCTAAAGGCACCTTGTGGATAGTTCCAATCCAGTTAGTCTGTCTCCCAAACAGTCTTTAAACTGTTGGCTAGAAATGTCAGTTCCGCCACACCACTTACACGTGCGTACTGCACAGGGCGGCCGTGATCTGCTCCCTGCATTCACTTCTAGCCTCTTGTCTTTGCTCTAATAACACTAAATGGCTTCTGCTCACACAGCCTGCTGTTTAGTGGTTTAGTTTTCCCCCCAGCTCCTTTGAACGTTTGTATCTCCTCTACCATCACTACAATGTATGTGTCTCTTAGACTTTCATATTATATTGATTTATATTATCCTTCTCTTAGTCTAACACAGATTATTAATCCCTCAAGTATAGTTAGCATGCTTTTTATTCATATTTTTTCAATGGGTATAATGTCTTTTTATTTGAAAATATCTCAAATCTGACTTGGATATTGTTTAAGCATTTTGTTGCTTTCACCCCTGGATAACTCATTGCTGAATTCTTCTTTCTCAAAGATATCGTGACATCCTACAATTTTTTCTGGTATTCTTGTTTTTAACTGTTGTAGCTTGCTGAATAAAAGTCGTTAAATTTGATACATTTAATGTTATTTCCTTCATCTTTCTGGAATTGGAGATACTTTTAAAATAATCTTTCCTTCTTAAATAAATATCTACAATAGTCCTACCACAAAGCCAGCTCCCTATAAATAATTACTAGGCTGAAATGGGCTATATAATTGTGGTTCTATTCTGATGTTGCCTTTTGACATGATTTATATATAACTCTACCCTTTGATTTCAGACACCATAATCAATTTAAAATGTCTTTGTGTTGAGTTTTCAGTTGTCTTCATGTAGGATACTGTGTATTCCAAGCTTTTTGAGAAAGAAGAGTTCTCTTCTAGGCTTATGGAATTTTGACAGGATTTCCATGCTAATTGAATAAACAATTATTAGGTTCCAGCTACAATGTCTGACTCTTTGTGACCCCATGGACTATAGCCCACCAGGCTCCTCAGTCTGTGAAATTCTCCAGGCAAGAATACTGGAATGGGTTGCCATTCCCTTCTCCAGGGGATCTTCCTGACCCAGGGATTGAACCCAGGTCTCCCACATTGCAGGCAGATGCTTTACCATCTGAGCCACCAGGGAAGCCCACAATGTTAGATGCTAAGAATACAAATTTGATGTTGCCTTAAAGAACACCCTGTTCTCAAGGAACAGATGTGCCTCCTAAGTGGTGTCCTATCACAGCTGCATTTAATTTAGAACATTTTATTTATCTGAGTTGGTGAGAGAGAGAGAGTGATTGGGACTGGGTAATGAGAGCAATTAATTTAAATGCCATGGAAAATTTAGTTCATCATTCCATCATGAGATGGACTCGAATCCCTTCTTGGTTTCAATTTCTACATGACTATTTGATTTGTAAAGTTAAGACTATGCATCCTCTACTTTAGAGGAAACTTCAGTATTTGAAAGTGAGAAAAGTGTGTCTTCTATGGTGACTTCAGAACCAGGTTTCAGGGAAAGACTGTGATACACTGTGTTTAGGGATGTAGTAAAGTTTTATCAAAACTTGCATTTATTTGTGTGGTTATGTGACACCTGTTTTCTCCACTAGATTATAAGTTCCCTGATAACAGGGCCTATGTCTACCTTGTTCATTACACTTGCCCCCATTAGCATTTGTGATCAGGGCTTAGTCCTGTTGGACTCTTCTCGACCCTTTGGACTATAGCCCTCCAGGCTCGTCTATCCATGGGATTTTCTAGACAAAAATACTAGAATGGGTTGCCATTTCCTCTTCCAAGGGATCTCCTTGACACAGGGACCAAACCCACGTCTCCTGTCTCCTGAGTTCCTTGCATTGTAGGCAAATCATTTACCGGTGAGCCCCTTGGGAAGCCGTTACTTAGCATTTAGCAAAACTTAACAGGAACTCAATAAATATTGAAAGGAGTTATCATATGTTAATGTGATTTTCCTTTCCAATAGGTTTATTTAGATATTTAAACTGCTTTTATGATCTTTAATTGTGAATTTATTTTCTCTAACTTGTAAATTATCTTCTTTAGTGTTCTAGTAACATATATGATTTAATTTATTTTTAAAATAAACAGTAAACTCTAGTAGAAATAAAACATCTCCATTTTATCTTAAAAGTTTGATGAAGTTTAAAAAGAACACTCACCTTTTGGGTCATATGATCATTAATTTTTTGTGTCAACTTGATTGGGTCAGAGAGTACCCAGACATTTGGACAAATGTCACTGTGGGAATGATTGTACAGGTGTTTATGGATAAGATGACATTTGATTTGGTAGACTGAGTAAAGATACCCTCCCTAATGTGGATGTGTTTTGTCCAATCAATTGAAGACCTGAATCGAACAAAAAGGCTTAAGCCAGGAAATCAGTATTTTCCTGCCATTGGGCTACAACTCACCCTTTAGGTTCCCCTACTTCTCAGGCCTTTGGATTCAGGTTGGAACTACACAGTCCCCTCTTGTGAGTCTCCAGCTTGCCAACTGCATGCCTTGAGATTCTTAGTCTTTGTGTCACATGAGCCACTTCCTTTTAATAAATCTCATTAGATGTATACCTTCTGTTTCCCTAGAGACCCCTGACTAATACAGGTGGATTTATCTAGGGTTAAAACTTAAGTGCTGGACAATCCATGGTAAATGCAGCTATTTTAACTACTATAAATTATTTCAATGATAACTCAGTAAATACTCTTTTACACTGTAATAATTATCATTATACCAAACCCAACAAATCATGTTTGTATCAAACTTAAAGGACCTTATCGTCCATGTTTATCAGTTAGTTACAATTTAGGGTTAATGGCTGTTGAATGGTTGAGACCCAGTTGTTAGAGATGTACATGAACCAATAACGTTGGGTTCTTCTTAATATCATTCCTAAATACAATTCATGGTTTTAGAGTGGAAGCACATTCTAGTTCTCACATAAGCATGCAGAAAAAGTCCTATAGTTATACCATTTATCTGCATTTTGAAACTTCTCTAGATACACAAAGAATAGCCGTTATAAATTTGAACTCCAGCTTATGGAATGTGGTAGCTACCACTCTTATCCTGTAGCTGTGTTAGCCTGGTTAGGTAGTCACAACCGAAATCAAGCTTAGCGGGTGGGTAGAATAAGAGAAAAAACTAAGAACTAATATTCTAGTGAACTTAATATTTGAATTTTATGTTAGTCTCATAAACCTTCATATTATAAATTCTTGTTCTATGCAAATTGTAATCCATAGTCAGTCAAAGTTTAGCTGTTGGTAAAATTTTTTGATGAATAACCTTCCTGAGAACTTTGCTGTTTACAACATACTATGATTTCTTTAATTTTAAAGAAATTATAAAGTAAAGAAATATAATACATATATCTTTAAGCCCTACCTCGTATCTAATTCTTATGTGGTTATCCATGGTTGGAATTAGAAAAACATGTCTATTTTTTACCTCTCCTTTTTAATTTAGATACCATCTGTTTTGCTTTGATGTTTATTTAAAAAAAAAAAAAACTCAGGGTAAATAGCTTGCTCTATTTTGACTTAGGAAAATATCCCTAAATCTCAATATAACAGCTATATTATTAGAATTTAAAGTATGAAGATGACTTTATGCACAAAGTAGATACTCTACAATGTGAATATATCCCAAAATGTCTTAAACAGCTATCTGTCAACTCTGTGGAAACGTTTCAAGTTCTTCTGAAAGTAGCTTCAAGTCAGACACATCAACATCTGAAATGCCTATAATGTTTCAGAAAATGGATCAAAAGGAGGGAATCATGCCCAGTATTCTAATATGATAAATGATTTAATAATTTAGACCCAAGATAGTTCTCCAGAGCAGCCTGTGGTTAGCCAAATATTTTCCTCCCTTTCTTCTCTTAAGCAAGATTATCCTGTTTTGTAACAAAGAGTCCTTGTAAATTTAGTGTTCCTAATGAAATATTAGAACTTTTTCTTGATATTTCTGCTTTAAAAATTGGTAAGTGAAACAAACTGAAATAACAAAATAACTTAATCAAGTATATTTCTCCAGTGATTTAGATAGGTTATTCTGTATCTATACTCTGATTCAAGATAAATGTACTACCAAATATTATTTTCATGATAATTCAGTAAATGCTTATGTGGTAAGCATTGTTTTTATAGTATGTTGAACTCAAAATATTCCATATAGCACTTTTGTCTGTCACTTCTTTGTTTGTGTTCTTGGCAGAAATATGTAAATATGGTGTCTTTTGGGGGAAATGCAATCTCATTTCTTGTACTCTCAAAGCTAGATACAGGCAGGAAATATTTCAAGAATACTTGAAATATAGTAGATTCAGCTGTAGACCATCGCAACAGAGCAAATCCTGTGACAATGCAAGTCACAAAGTCTTTGGTTTCCCAGGACATATAAAAGTTGTGTTTACACTATATTATAGTGAAGTGTTATAACAAAAAATCATCTACCTTAATTAAAAAATGCTTTATGGCTAAAAATTCTAACCATCATCTGAGCTTTCAGTGAGTCATCATCTTTTTACAGCAGTGACATCAGAGATCCCCAATCACAGATCACCGTAGCAGATACGATGACAGTGAAGATGTTTGAAATTTTGTGAGAATTATGAAAATGTGACATATAGACAGAAAGTGAGCCAATAAATGCTCGTGGGAAATGGCATCCAGAGGTTGCCTTAACACAGGGTCATCACGTCTTCATACGGTTAAAAATACAGTATCTGTGAAGCATCATGAAACAGAAGCACAATAAACTGTGATATGCCTATATTTATTTCCAGAAGTCTTTAACAGATTTCCAGTTGTATTATTTGTGGCTCATAACATTGTTTGAAACAGAAACTGCCTAAGTTCAATGACTTAATATATGATGCACTGTATCATGCAAATCACAAACATCTAGCAATTTAACAAACCCGTTTTCACTGAAACAATTGGAGTCGTAGTACTTATGCCCTACTCCAAAAGCCAGTAGCCATAGAGATGTCACTGGACTCCTGCATTTCAGTCTAATATACTTCTGCAACACTCTGCCGCCTTCCAGAGACAAACCATTCATTCCAGGTGCTGCTGTGCCCTTGTCTGTTTATTTTCTTTCACAGGAACTGTGTTATTGATTCCATCAGTTTCTCTCCTCTCTGTGACCAATAGCCTTGCAGGTCTAATTCCCCATCTACTAGTCTGCAGCCATGAACTTAAAAGACACTTGCTCCTTGGAAGAAAAGCTGTGATCAACCTAGACAGCATATTAAAAAGCAGAGACATTACTTTGCAACAAAAGTCTGTCCAAAGCTATGGTTTTTCCCATAACCATGTATGGATGTGAGAGTTGGACTATAAACAAAGCTGGGTGCCGAAGAATCATTGCTTTCTAACTGTGGCATTGAAGAAGACTCCTGAGAGTTTGTTGGACTGCAAGGAGATCCAACCAGTCCATCCTAAAGGAAATCAGTCCTGAGTGTTCATTGGAAGGACTGATGCTGAAGCTGAAACCCAATACTTTGGCCACCTGATGCGAAGAACTGACTCACTTAGAAAAGACCCTGATGCTGGGAAAGATTGAAGGTGGGAGGAGAAGGGGACGACAGAGGATGATATGGTTGGATGGCATTACCGACTTGATGGACATGAGTTTGAATAAGCTCTGGGTGTTGGTGAAGGACAGGGAGGCCTGGCGTGCTGCAGTCCATGGGGTCGCAAAGAGTAGGACATGACTGAGAGACTGAACTGAATTGAACTAGTCTAGAAGAAGCCTCTGGGAATCTGTTCATCCACTCTGTCATTCTCATGGTATTTAGAGGAATTGACCTACACAAATATTTCTCAGATGTTTTTGACCATGGAATACTTTTATAATTATAATTTTTTAAATTACTGTATTAACAAGGTACTCATGATAGTAGAGAGGAATAATTCAAACTAACATTAAAGTAAAAGGCAAAAAGTGGTCTCATAAATTGCTTAATCATCAAAACATGGCATATTTAATACACAATAAAGACTCTGATGCTGGGAGGGATTGGGGCAGGAGGAGAAGGGGACAACAGAGAAGGAGATGGCTGGATGGCATCACTGACTTGATGGACATAAGTCTGGGTTAACTCTGGGAGCTGGTGATGGACAGGGAGGCCTGACGTGCTGCAATTCATGCGATCACAAAGAGTCAGATACGACTGAGAGACTGAACTGAACTGAAGTGAAGGCTACTAAATTTCTAAGTCCATGTCATAGCCTATAATCACTGAATAGAAGCATTTAATGCAAAGGTGAGTTGATGAATGCTCCTTGTATCTTCTTGCTCAGGGAAAATTAGTTCTTTATTCATCAGATGATCACTGAAGGTTCCCCTAAGTTCATAGAGGAGGCAATTTGTGGAATCAGACTCTCTGAATTTAATTTAAGCTTTATCATTGGCCAACTACATGATTTTGAGAAAATTATTTAAACCTGATAAGCCTAATTTTCTTTATTTCAAAATGAGAATAATAATGAGAAAATAGGAATGCAGCAATTGGTACACAGTAATAAATGTATGTTAGCTATTATAAAAGAAAGAAGGGAGGGGTGATGATTATTTGGTAGATATCTAACTTTGATAATTATTTGGTAGGTGACTTAGTGATGAGTTTCATGATAATCATTCTGTGCCATTGAGTGATAACTATTAATATCTCAGTGGATGTTAGTTTTCTGAAGAACAATGCTTAGAAATATTAACATAGTTATAAGAACTTTATGTCTAACTGTACCATTTTCCCTTACATGGTGTATAAAAGATCTTATCAATATAAAATAGGATTCAAAGGAACATAAAGTACTGAAAGAAATTTGTTATCTTTAAGAACCTCAGGAAGGAGCTAAATAACCAAGTACAACTTACATCATGCTGCAAATCTTATAATGTCAAAGTTTATAGAGGTCACCTTCTACCAAATTAAAACATTTTCTTAGAAGTTTACTGTGAAGTCGAACTTCTCTGCTGTTCAATATGAAGTTTTCCCTCAAGCATAAAACTCAGAAGAGTAATTAGGATTGTTTAAATTGTTATTTATTTATATATTTACTTTTATTGAGGAAGAGTTGATTTACAAGTTTCTGGTGGACAGCACAGTGATTCAGTTTTAAGATTTTTTTTTCCTTTATAGGTTATTTCAAAATATTGAGTATAATTCTCTGTGCTATACAGTAGATCCTTGTTATCTATTTTATGTATGTGTGTGTGTGTTTAGTCACCAAATCATGTCTGACTCTTTTGTGACTCCGTGGACTGTAGCCCACGACTCCATGACTGTGGACATGAGATTTCCCAGGCCAGAATACTGCAGTGGGTTGCCATTTCCTTCTCCAGGGGATCTTCCCAACCCAGTGATTGAACCCGTGTCTCCTGCATTTCAGGTGAATTCTTTACCACTGAGCCATCAGTGAATCTCCTATATTATACATAGTAGTATGTATCTGTTGATACTAAACTCCTAATTTATCCCTAACTCCCCTTTCCCTTGGTGACCATAAATTTGCTTTCTGTGTCTGTGGGTCTATTTATAAATAGGTTCACTTGTATATTTTTTTCAGATTGCACATACAAGTGATATCAATATGGTATTTCTCTTTCTCTGCCTGATTTGGCCTACTTGTTCTGATAATCTACTTGTTCTGATAATCTCTGCATCCATGTTGTTGCAAACGGCATCATTTCATTCGTTTTTCTGGCTGAGTAATATTCCATTGTGTGTGTGCACATGTGTGCAAATAAACTTCCTTTTAGCTGTTGATATTAGAATGAAAACTCCAATCATGATTATAATATTGCCTTCCTAGTTGCCATCTAGTTATACTAATATATTCTGAAAAGTAAGATGAACAGCTACCTGTTTTTTGCAGAAAACACTCAGGATGTCATAGACAACTGGTTTTTGCCCTCAGTGCTGTTGCTTTTCTAATTTTTGGCAGTTATCTGTTTCCCCTTTCAAATGCATAATTTGATATCCTGGGTCCTAGAACTTTGGCTTCCCTCTCACCTTCTGACTTCCTGAAACTACACCAGCTTCACTTTGCTTTGTTGACTCTGGAATTTTGCCCAGCACGTTCCTAGATATTTTTCCAGTTGACTAACACCATGGTGTTGTCACCGCCCTCTCAGCATGACAATTATAAATGTAACCCAGGAAGATTTCTATTTTTAAAATAAGATTCAGACTAGTTTCTAAGCCAACATATAAGCTAGAGAAAATACACGTTATAGATCTTTAAATCTTGCTCTAAGTGATTGTGTTCTTGTTCCGTTGCTTAATTGTGTCTGACTTTTTGTGAAGCCGTGGACTGCAGCATGCCAGGCTTGCCTGTCCTTCACCATCTCCTGGAATTTGTTCAAACTCATGTCCCTTGATTCGCTGATGCCATCCAACAATTTCATGTTAATATAAAAATTTCAGTAATTTGGGTTTGGAAAGCAGTAACCTACTGACAGTGTAAAAGGGTTGATTATCAGAAAAAAAAAAAAATCCTTGGCATCACTTTATTTTTATCCAACTCTACCAACTGTAGCTAGGAGAATTAGAAAGGACTAGCTGATGTCTAGTACAGGAATTGTAAAGCTAAAGAAATGTCTCTGGGGACCAGACAAGAAGAGTAAATGTGTGGAAAGGGCTGATGACACAAAACTACAGGTCAAGAAGAGAAGTGCAGGTTTCATATTAAAGGGAGAACTCACTGCTGACTTGCCAGAGTGTGGACCTAGTGCTGCCAGATCTTCCCGCTTCTCAGAAGAAGCCAGAAATCTCAGAGAGTCTGAGTTTTAAAAACTAGCTAAAATCTTTTTATAATTATTATAATTTTTTTGTTGTTAAAGCATTCCCAGGTGGCTCAGTTTGGTAAAGAATCTGCCTGTCAATGCAGGAGACACAGAAAATGCAGGTTCGATCCCTGAGTTGGGAAGATCCCCTGGAGTAGGAAATAGCAAACCACTCTAGTATTCTTGCCTAGAAAATCCCATGGACAGAGGTGCCTGGTGGACTACAGTGTATGGGGTCGAAGGAGTCAGACATGACTGAGCAACTGAGCATACACACACACATACTTAATATACAGTGTTGTTATTTTCTTCTGTATAGTGCAGTGAGTCAGTTATGCATATGCATATGTGCACTCTTTCTAGTTTTTTCCCCATGCGGGCCATTAGAGTACTGAGTAGAGTTCCCTGTGCTACACAGTGAGTTCTTATCTGTTTTACATATAGAAGTACATATATGTCCATCCCAATATTCCAACTTATCTCTCCCCTGCTTTCCCCTTGGTTGCCATCAGTCTCTTTTCTACATCTCTGACTCTATTTCTGTTTCGTAAATTAGTCCATTTGTATCAGTTCTGTAGATTCCACACACAGTGATATCTATGATATTGCTTATACGTGGAATCTAAAATCTTTTTAAACCACTGTGTTTGCCAAACAAATCATCTTTGAAAGCTTGATCCTGTTGACTGACTCCTTCTGCCCTGACAGATATTCATCATGTATTCTATTTTCTTGATATACTTGAAAGAGATATGAGGTGACAGGTTCTTATCATAGAAAAAAGAATAAGAAAAGGACAGCAATGTTTCTTGAAAACTCTGTTATTTTCTGAGATTCCTCCAATGGCCACCTTGCATGGCTGGGCCTCTCATGAAGGGAGCTGAGGATGTCAAACAGTAGCAAACAGTGTAATAGGAACAGAAAGTCAACAGAGACTTGCTGGTTCATCTGGGACTGACCTGATTTTAAAAACATATTTTGAAAAGAAGGGATGTGTTTGTGTGTGTGTGTGTGTGTGTGTGTGTGTGTGTTTTGTGGGAATGAGGAAAGAAGGGGATAGTAGGATGTGGATAGTATAATGTCAAGCCTTGCTGGTCAAACCTTTAGTGATAAACAGTAAGGGAACTTTTTTTGAGTCTTGGACATGCTGATGAATATAAAACTTAGATTATGCTGTCCAAATACAAGGCAAGTATTTTGATTCAGTTCAATTCAGTTCAGTCGCATCCGACTCTTTGTGACCCCATGTACTGCAGCACGCCAGGCCTCCCTGTCCATCACCAACTCCCGGAGTTTACCCAAACCCATGTCCATTGAGTCGGTGATGCCATCCAACCATCTCATCCTCTGTCATACCCTTTTCCTGCTGCCCTCAATCTTTCCCAGCATCAGGGTCTTTTCAGATGAGTCGGTTTGTCACATCAGGTGGCCAAAGTATTGGAGTTTCGGCTTCAGCATCAGTCCCTCCAATGAACACCCAGGACTGATCTCCTTTAGGATGGACTGGTTGGATCTCCTTGCAGTCCAAGGGACTCTCAAGAGTCTTCTCCAACACCACAGTTCAAAAGCATCAATTTTTCGGTGCTCAGCTTTCTTTATAGTCCAACTCTCACATCCATATATGACTACTGGAAAAACCATAGCCTTGACTAGATGGACCTTTGTTGGCAAAGTAATGTCTCTGCTTTTTAATATGCTGTCCAAACACAAGGCAAGTATTTTGATTAGAACCTGCCTTTCTATTACTTGGCTTTGACTTTATGTTGTTAATGTTCTCAGCAGTGCTCTTCAAAGTGCAAAATTGCACTCCTGAGCTTTGTATAACATATACTAAGTTTTATATTTTCCTAAATAATTAAAGTGTCTACTCTAAGTAAGAATAATGATTCTTTTTCACATCTGCCTTCTTTCCATGTCACTCCACCCTATACCAACATATATACATACATACACACACATTTTTAAAAAATTCTGTCTGGAAACATTTATGAAAATATTCCCTTTTAAACAAAATACACATATCTGATAAGAGGAGTTATATTTCCCACTCTCTTGCAAAGAGCTCATATAAAAGTATACATTATGATTTATAACCACTGAAACTGAGATTTTATTTTATTCTGAACTGTTTCAGCCATTTAGTTTGTCTTTGATCTCAATTTCCAGTAAAAACAAAACAAGAGATTCTTTCACTGCCATTTTTAGGACAATGGAAATCTGTCGCAAAACTGAGAAACTGGTGCTAATGTCAAACAATTAATGAAGTAAGCGCTTTAAGTTGTATGTTTAAAATTTCAAACTGTATTTTTAGTCAAGTTGTATGACTTGATTCCAGTCAGCAAGATCCTTTTCAGGATAAGTGTAGTCCCATTCTCTAGGTTGTCAGAACATAACATTCATCTAAAAGATTGAATGAACCTGTGGGTTGACCATAGGTAGGTACAGTTATAGCTCATGGATCTGCCTGCACACGGAAACCAGTGGAAACACTCATGTAACAGAACAGGTACTGCTAAAGGATTTCAAAAGCAGGCTCTTGATTCTGAGTCTCTGTTTTCTATTAGCAATTCATTTCATAGTCTTCTTTGCCAGGCTCTGTCTTAGGTTCTGGAACTAGATAGGTGAATAAAACCATGTATTACAAACTTAAAAACATGAGGGGGCTTGGAATATAATTGATATAGATAAATTGATATAGATAAAGCATATAGCGTGATACAATCTGGTTTAAACCTTTAGTTTTAACAGACATGGGATAGAAAAATCTCTCTCTCTCAAACAAATTCAACATAAAATTTTCATGATGAATGAAAAAATGGTCTCTGCCACTGTCAGGGAGCTACTTGGTAGTGAATGAGGCTGTTAAGGATTGGGGGAAATACCTCTCCTGAGGGGTAACTTTCAATCTGCTCTAATGTCAACTGGTGGTTGACAGGTGCAGTGATGCCAGCTGTCTTAGGATTTCAAGAGAACTGAGAAACCCAATCTTTGCATATAATCTCCTGTTTTTTCATTGTGGGCTTGAAAATTGTGTGGGCCAGACAGAGCAAAGCTGTGCATCGTGGCCTCCGGGAGGCCTGTGAACAGCCACAGAAGACCCGTGTCAGGCTCTCAAGGTGCTTCTGTATCAGTGCCTCACTGATTGAAGAGTGCAGGGGTGGACTCATCACCTGCGTTGCCTGTGAACTTGTTAAAAACGCAGACTCTCAGACTCTGCTCCAGATCTCCTGAAAAGGAATCTATATTTAAGTCTCAAGTGACTGTGCTCAGGTGGTAAAGAATCTGCCTGCAGTGCAGGAGAGCTCGGTTCTGTCCTTGCCTCGGAAAGACCGCCTGGAGAAGGAAGTGGCTACCCACTCCAGTATTCTTGCCTGGAGGATTCCATGGACAGAGGTGCCTGGTGTGTTACAGCCCATGGGTCCACAAAGAATTGGACATAACTGAACGACTAACACTTTCACTTTCCACACTTTTATGTAATTTTTAGGCTCATAAGCATTTGACCAGTTCGGGCCTAGAAAGGCATCGAAAATAAAAGGTTGATTTTTCTCTCGGTCCTGACTTTGAATTTAGGATCCTTTCCTTTTCCTTCGTTTTCCTATGCCCACTGGCCATCTGCATTGATTCTTGGTCTCTCCTAGAGAGCAGCTCACTGTAACTTGCATGGAAATAAATCTTCTGAAATGATTACAGGGTGTTTCAGTAAATGACTAGTACATACCGTCACATCACATCATGCTTTAACTTAATGGGATATTTGAGTATTTATGGGCATTCTGTCTGTCATCCTGGAGCTCTGACATCAATCTTTATTGCTCTTTCTTGCTATTTTGCCTTATATCTACTTTCTCATATCTATTTTCTTGAAAGGTATGTGGTCTTTCCCTAGCTACACCTTGGTTACACCTCTGTGAACTTCAATTTCTAGTTACTTTGAACTGCAATTTGAATCGCAAGCCTGTATGTCCTGGGCTTCATACTGATCTGGCTTCTGTGGTTCTTTCTTCTTCTTTCTTTCATCATGAATGGTACATGGGGTCTCCACTAGCCAATTTTCAGCTCCTATTTTGTCCTGTTTTTCTTTTGTATTGGCATACTGTATGTTCCGGTCACTGATAGGCAGGTGTGTTGCGTTGTCTGTATGTATGATATGTCTGTGTTCTTTGTCATTCATGAGATTAAACATGGTCTGGGAACTGTGTAATTCTAAAAATATCTCAAGAGAGAAAGTCTTTGTACACATGTTATTGTGGATTCTATACCCACTGAGCTCAGTGTCCAATCTCACAACCCTTTTTTTCTTTAGAGCTCTGTGTCCAAGTGGTTAACAGTTCAGCTGACCTAATACAGGAACATCTTATCGATAATTTCTGTTATAAGTACCTATTTTTATTGGCCTTCCTTTACTTTTGGAAATTATACTCTGTTTCTTATAGTAGCTGTTACAGGTTAGGTGTCTCCTATATTTCCATTTTATAGACTACGATGACTATGGAAATTAGCTAATTAACTAAAGCCATACACACTGGAACCAACACTGAATCTCTGGCTTTTGGTACTTTTTTGGAATCATGTTATCTCCCATATTCTCTGGAAAGCATGATATCCTTATAGTCCATTTGCATTTTATCTCATTTCAATTATCATCAAACTAGTCAAACTGAATGAATATGTTTTCTTCTTGTCATATACATAGTTAAATATTAGCATAAAGCTATCGGAACTTGCTGACAGATGGTACACAGGATGTGAAAGAAAGAGGATAGTCAAGGATGACACCAAGGTTTTAGAATGACCAGTTGGAAGGATAAAATTGCTGGGATGTAAAATGGGGAAGAATGCAAGCGGAGCCAGTTTGGGTGAGGTTGGGATCAGTGGCTAAATTTTGTAAATATTAGGTTTGAGATATCTATCAGGGTTATCCAGAGAAATAGAGTATTTACATATATAAATATATATATATATATATAATGTATATGAAGAGATTTACTATTTATTATAAGGCATTGGCTTACAATATTATGAAGGCTGAAAAATCCGACGACCTGATCTCTGAAAGCTGGAGACCCAGGAAACCTGGTGTAGTTCAAAGGCATAAGAGCCAGGGTGATGAGGTCGATTCCAGTCCAGGTCTGAAGACCTGAGAGCCAGGAGTGCAAAGAGGGGAAGATCCATGTCTCAGCTTAATTGCTTTACAATATTGTGTTGGTTTCTGCCATATATCAACATGAATCAGCCATAGGTACACATATGTCCCCTCCCTCTTGAGCCTCCCTCCCGCCTCCCCTCCATCCCACTCCTCTAGGTTGTCACAGAGCCCTGGGTTGAGTTCCCTGTGTCACACAGCAAATTCCCAAAGCTCTCTCTTCTACATATGGTAATGTACATATGGCCATGCTGTGTTCTCGGTCTGTCCCACCCTCTTCTTGCCCGTGTCCCCAAGTCTGTCTCTGTGTCTCTGTCTCCATTGCTGCCCTGAAAATAGTTTCATGTGTACACAGTTTCAGATTCCAGATGCATGTGTTAATATAGAATATTTGTCTTTCTGACTTACTCCACACACTTTTAATGGTATTCATTCATCTTATTCATGTTACATACATACGAGTCCTCACAATTCAATAGGTGTTATCATACCTGATTCTTCAGTTAACATAGCTAAGACTTCAGCACCTAAAATTGTAAACACCTAAAAGGGAGCTAATATGTTCAATCTGTTGGATGCAGGCATGATGCTGGGCAAGTGAACCAGCTCAGTAAACATAACTGACAGCAAGATTTCACATCTGAATAACACTGTATGTGCCACACACTTGTACATAAGTGTGGATGTTTAGGAACTTTTCTTTCACTGTGTGAGTGGCTGAATAAAGTTACTGGCCTGTGTACGATCCATGGTGATTACCACACATTTTCTTCCATAATATTCTGGAAAGCTGGAAACAAACCACTCTCACACAGAAACTATAGAATTAGAGTTAGCAGTGGGTTTTAGCTTGTTTTCTTATATTCTTATTTTAAAACATAATGAGATCTTGATTGTAAGGAGTAATCACAAATTATATGTATATATATATATTTGTCAGCAGGCTATTCCAAATTTGTATGCAGAATTGCTTATTTCCATGTAGATTACTAATAACATATTGGAAAATATACATAAATGTAAAAATCACCATATTGTAAATATAGTATAAAATCAACAACATATGCTTCTAGAAAGTATTGAAGCTGACATATTGTTTATCACTTCATATGGGCTAAATATATTATACTTCACTGGAAAGTTTGGATGTATTTTATTTATTTTAGAACTATAAAATGGTTTCCAAGTGGCCATCACTTAGCAAAGTGTCCACAAATGTATTTGTTAGAAGAAAAAGAAACAATGATACCAATATTTTTAAATGGGAGAAAATACAATTTAAAAAGAATGTTAGTGCTAAGTCACTTCAGTCGTGTCTGGCTCTTTCTGACCCTATGGACTGCAGCCCACCAGGAAAGAATATTGGAATAGGTTGCCATACCTTCTCCAGGGGATCTTCCCGGCCAAGGGATCGAACCCATGTTTCTTACATCTCCTACATATTGGAGTCAGACAGGTTCTTTATCATTAGCGCCACCTGGGAAGCCTTGAAAAAAAGATATCCTTGTTAATCTCTAGCTTCTGATATCTAAACAGTTTTTGATGATCATATGAATTCTATTTTATAATAATATATAGACTTTTAAAATTATTTTTATGAAAATAATATTCATCAAAAAATGCATACTTTGCTTTGGTGAGTAGCTTCAATTCAATTCAGTCACTCAGTTGTGTCCGACTCTTTGTGATGCCTTGGACTGCAGTATGCCAGGCTTCCCTGTCTGTCACCAACTCCCAGAGCTTACTCAAACTCATGTCCATTGAGTCGGGATGCCATCCAACCATTTCACCCTCTGTCGTCCCCTTCTCCTCTGGCCTTCAGTCATTCCCAGCATCAGTGTCTTCTTCACATCAGGTGGCCAAAGTATTGGAGTTTCAGCTTCAGCATCAGTCCTTCCAATGAATATTCAGGACTGGTCTCCTTTAGGATGGACTGGTTGGATCTCCTTGGAGTCCAAGGGACTCTCAAGAGTCTTCTCCGACACCACAGTTCAAAAGCATCAATTCTTCGGTGCTCAGCTTTCTTTATAGTCCAACTCTCACATCCATACATGACCACTGGAAAAATCAAAGCTTTGACTAGACGGACCTTTGTTGACAAAGGTCCAATAAGCAGGGCAAGTGGCTTAGATATAGTTAAAATACCTTGAGTAACAGTTGGATTTTCCCACTGCTTTACTATTTACAATATTTCAGAGAAGCATTCGGCATACCACCCTCAGATATTTTTTCTTCTTTGCGTAATTTATAAATCAGATTGCTCCTTCTGTGTGATAGCAGCACTTTATCCTTTCCTGTGAAAATAGATTGAATAGTTTGTATTTAAAGAAGTTGGAAATGAAAACAAACCATACATAGTTCAGGGAAAAGAACACAGACCACAGATGTCGAAATATGCAGACTGGATTCAGATCATGACCCTTCCATTTGATGTCTGATGCTGCTCAAGCTACTTAATTTCTCTCAGTCTCAGTTTCCTTATCTGCAAAATAGGATTAATGTTATTTGCCTTATAGTTTTGTTGTGAGGATTAAACTAGATTCTGGATATAAAGCCTCTAATATAGGTCCTAGCCTGTAGATGGTACACAGAATGCAGCTTCTGTTATTATCAGAATTCTATTTGTAGGTATAGGATTTTACAGCTATCTGATCTTTAAAGACAACAGAAACTTTAAAATGGGAAATACGAATGAGTATCTGATAGAAAAATTTTTAGGAAATTTTTAGGAATTTTTCTTCTTTATATTGCCTTGAAACAGTGGTGCAACTTAGGCCCATTTCCAGCCAGATAAAGACCATGTTCCACTCGGATCTAAGCTAATGCAACGATAAGAAGACGGAACACAAGAGATGCCAACTCAAAGTCTGTTAAAAGAGAAAAAACGTTACGAAGAGATCGTGGTACTACATGCTAGTGCTTGGCGGCACGGACGGAAAGGCAAACCAACTTGGTCATTCTCTTCTAAATAGAAATAGTTCTTCAGTGGAACATAAGTGGAGCAAAATACTTTTGCCTTTTAAAATCAGCCACTAACATGAAGTTGCCACCCGTTATCTAATATGACACAATGCAAATGGAGGCTTTATTTTATGGTTTTCTTATACAAATAATCTTCATGAATGTTTATGTATTGTGGAATGATCTCTTCAATCTTTATAACAGATTCTATTGAAATGATTAAATTGGCATCAGAATTATGGTTATAAGGTACATTTTTAAAAGGTATCACAATTTACTTTAAACACAAAATTGAATATCTACAAATGCATATAGTATACAGTTGCCCTGGTGGTATGGATACCTTTAGAAACTAAGATGAATCATTATAATTAAGCTATCATTTGACTATTTTCACTATTTCCATTCTTGAGCCATCTGTACAGTGTTTCTACTATTTTTATTTTAAAATTTTCTTCAGAATAACACTAAATGATTGTTAAGGCATTCTTAAACTATACCCCTTAGGGATTTCAATTCAAGAGGATGTCTTACGTTTGATTATGTGCTTAGTCACTCAGTCGTGTCTGACTCTTTGCGACCCCATGGACTGTAGCCTGCCAGGCTCCTCTTTCCATAGGGATTCTCCAGGTAAGAATACTGGAGTGGGTTGCCATGCCCCTCTCCAGGGGATCTTCCAAACCCAGGAATCAAACCCAGGTCTCCCACAGTGCAGGTACATTCTCTACCATCTGAGCCAATAGGGAACCCAAGAATATTGGAGTGATACCTTACCCAGGGAAAATTCCCGACCCAGGGATCAAATCAGAGTCCCCAGGATTGCAGGCAGATTCTTTATCAGCTGAACTACCACAAAAGCCCTTATTAGCAATGTATCAAAGTTAAGAATACTGCAATTCTATTTAGCATGAGTATAACCAAACATGGTTATATGTTTTATAACAAAAGATGTTTGGTTATACTCATAATAAATAGAATTGGAGTATTCTTAACTTTGATACATTGTTAATAAGGTTGTTCTTGTTGTTACTATTAAGTCACTTAGCCTTATCTGACTCTTGGTGACGCCATGGACTGCAGCACACCGGGCTTCCCTATGCTTCACTATCCCTGGAGTTTGCTATTCATGTCTATTGGATCAGTGATGCCATTCAAACATCTCATCCTCTGTCATCTCCTCCTGCCTTCAGTCTTTCCCAGTATCAGGGTCTTTTTCAATGAATCAGCTCCTCACATCAGGTGGCAAAAGTAATAGAGCTTCAGCTTCAGCATCAGTCCTTCCAATGAATATTCAGGGTTGATTTCCTTTAGGATTGACTGATCTCTTTGCTGTCCAAGGGACTCTCAGGACTCTTCTCAAGCACCGCAGTATAAAAGCATCAGTTCTTTGGCACTCAGCTTGCTTTATGGTCCAACTCTCACATCCATACATGACTACTGGAAAAACCGTAGGTTTGACTGTAGGAACCTTTGTCAGCAAAGTGATGTCTCTGCTTTTAAATAAGGTGACTAGGTTTGTCATAGCTTTTCTGCCAAGGAGCAGGTATCATTTAATTTCATGGCTGCAGTCACCATCTGCAGGGATATGGGAGCCCAAGAAAAAGTCTGTCACCCTTTCCATTTCCCCACATCTATTTGCCATGAAGTGATTGGACTGGATGCCATGATCTTTGTTTTTTGAATGTTGAGTTTAAAGCCACCTTTTTCACTGTCCTCTTTCACCTTCATCAAGAGGCTCTTGAGTTCCTCTTCACTTTCTGCCATTAGGGTGGTATCATCTGCATATCTGAGGTTATTGATATTTCTTCTGGCAATCTTGATTTCAACTTGAGCGTCATCTAGTCTAGCATTTCGCATGATTTTCTCTGCATATAAGTTAAATATGCAGGGTGACAAGATACAGCCTTGATGTACTCTTTTCCCAATTTGGAACCAGTCAGTTGTTCCATGTCTGGTTCTACCTATTGCTTCTTGACCTGCATGCAGGTTTCTCAGGAGACAGGTAAGATGGTCTAGTATTCCCATCTTTTTAGGAATTGTCCAGTTTGTTGTGATCCACACAGTCAAAGGCTTTGGTGTAGTCAATGAAGCAGAAGTAGATGTTTTTCTGGAATTCCCTTACTTTGTCCATGATCCAACAAATGTTGGCAATTTGATCTCTGGTTCCTCTGCCTTTTTCTATATCCAGCCTGAACATCTGAAAGTTCTCAGTTCTCGTACTGTTGAAGCATTGTTTAAAAGATTTTGAGCATTACCTTTCTAGCATGTGAAATGAGTGCAATTGTGTGATAGTTTGAATATTATTTGGCATTGCCTTTCTTTGGGATTGGAATGAAAATTGATCTTTTCCATTCCTCTGGCCACTGCTGAGTTTTCCAAATTTGCTGGCATATTGAGTGCAGAACATCACAGCATCATCTTTTAGGATTTGAAATAGCTCAGCTGGAATTCCATCACCTCCACTGGCTTTGTTCATAGTAAAGCTTCCTAAGGCCCAGTTGACTTCACATTCCAGGATGTCTGGCTCTAGGTGAGTGATCACACTGTTGTGGTTATCCGGGTCATTAACATCTTTTTTGTACAGTGCTTCTGTGTATTCTTGCCACCTCTTCTTAATCTCTTCTCCCTCTGTTAGGTTCACACCATTTCTGTCCTTTATTGTGTCCATCTTTGCATGAAAATTTCCCTTGGCATCTCTGTTTTTCTTGAAGAGATCTCTGTGTTTCCCTTTCTATTGTTTTCCTCTATTTCTTTGCATTGATCACTGAGGAAGGCTTTCCTATCTCTCCTTGGTATTCTTTGGAACTCTGCATTCAAATGGGAATATCTTTCCTTTTCTCCTTTGCCTTTCACTTCTCTTATTTTCTGAGCCATTTGTAAGGCCTCAGACAATCATTTTGCCTTTTTGCATTTCTTTTTCTTGGGGATGGTTTTGTTCACTGCCTCCTGTACAGTGTTATCAACCTTCATCCGTAGTTATTCAGGCACTCTGTCTATCAAATCTAATCTCCTGAATCTATTGGTCACTTCCACGGTATAACAATAAGGGATTTGATTTAGGTCATACCTGAATGGTCTAGTGGTTTTCCCTACTTTCTTCAATTTTAAGTCTGAATTTTGACATAAGGAGTTCATGATCTGAGCCACAGTAAATCCCTGGTCTTGTGTTTTCTGACTGTGTAGGGTTTTTCCATCTTTGGCTGCAAAGACTATAATCAATCTGATTTCTGTGTTGACCATCTGGTGATGCCCATGTGTAGAGTCATCTGTTGTGTTGCTGTCACGGTGTTTGTTATGACCAGTACGTTCTCTTGGCAAAACTCTATTAGTCTTTGCCCTGCTTCATTTTTTTTTTTTTTTTTCCCAAGGCCAAACATGGCTGTTATTCCAGGTAACTCTTGACTTCCTACTTTTGCATTTCAGTCGTCTTGTAAGTCTTCACTGAAACCTTCAACTTCAGCTTATTTGGCATTAGTGGTTGGGACATAAACTTGGATTACTCTGATATTGAATAACCATTCAATGAACAGAGATCATTCTGTTGAGACTGCATTCAAGTACTTTTTTTTTTGAATTCTTTTGTTGATTATGAGGGCTGTTCCATTTCTTCTAATAAGATATAGAAATCTAAAAATTCTCTCGTCTAAGTGTGTTTGCTCTGAATTTCAGCAATTTGCTAGCATTTAGTCACAATAAGCATTTAAAACTTCATATTTGAGAAACTACAGTTCCAAAAAGTCACTCTGAACAACAGAGGAGCCAAGGGAAAACTCCCCAAACTTCTATATTTGGGACTGAATTGAATGACCACCTTTTTATACTTCCATTAGCCTGTAGCAGTGTTTAGAGATTCAGAAGGAAAGAAAGAAAAGGCTGAGGGGAGAGAGAGAGAGAGAATAACCTTAGAGCATTATTGTGTCATTTCAACCAAACATTAACTGTAGAGTAACTAACTAGACCATTCAGGTATGACCTAAATCAAATCCCTTATGATTATACAGTGGAAGTGAGAAATAGATTTAAGGGCCTAGATCTGATAGACAGAGTGCCTGATGAACTATGGAATGAGGTTCGTGACATTGTACAGGAGACAGGGATCAAGACCATCCCCATGGAAAAGAAATGCAAAAAACCAAAATGGCTGTCTAGGGAGGCCTTACAAATAGCTGTGAAAAGAAGAGAAGTGAAAAGCAAAGGAGAAAAGGAAAGATATAAACATCTGAATGCAGAGTTCCAAAGAATAGCAAGAAGAGATAAGAAAGGCTTCTTCAGCGATCAATGCAAAGAAATAGAGGAAAACAACAGAATGGGAAAGACTAGGGATCTCTTCAAGAAAATCAGAGATACCAAAGGAACATTTCATGCAAAGATGAGCTCGATAAAGGACAGAAATGGTATGGACCTAACAGAAGCAGAAGATATTAAGAAGAGATGGCAAGAATACTCAGAAGAACTGTACAAAAAAGATCTTCACGACCCAGATAATCACGATGGTGTGATCACTGACCTAGAGCCAGACATCCTGGAATGTGAAGTCAAGTGGGCCTTAGAAAGCATCACTACGAATAAAGCTAGTGGAGGTGATGAAATTCCAGTTGAGCTTTTCCAAATCCTGAAAGATGATGCTGTGAAAGTGCTGCACTCACTATGCCAGCAAATTTGGAAAACTCAGCAGTGGCCACAGGACTGAAAAAGGTCCGTTTTCATTCCAATCCCAAAGAAAGGCAATGCCAAAGAATGCTCAAACTACCACACAATTGCACCCATCTCACACGCTAGTAAAGTAATGCTCAAAATTCTCCAAGCCAGGCTTCAGCAATATGTGAACTGTGAACTTCCTGATGTTCAAGCTGGTTTTAGAAAAGGCAGAGGAACCAGAGATCAAATTGCCAACATCTGCTGGATCATGGAAAAAGCAAGAGAGTTCCAGAAAAACATCTATTTCTGCTTTATTGACTATGCCAAAGCCTTTGACTGTGTGGATCACAATAAACTGTGGAAAATTCTGAAAGAGATGGGAATACCAGACCACCTGATCTGCCTCTTGAGAAATTTGTATGCGGGTCAGGAAGCAACAGTTCGAACTGGACATGGAACAACAGACTGGTTCCAAATAGGAAAAGGAGTACGTCAAGGCTGTATATTATCACCCTGCTTATTTAACTTATATGCAGAGTACATCATGAGAAACACTGGACTGGAAGAAACACAAGCTGGAATCAAGATTGCTGGGAGAAATCTCAATAACCTCAGATATGCAGATGACACCACCCTTATGGCAGAAAGTGAAGAGGAACTCAAAAGCCTCTTGATGAAAGTGAAAGAGAAGAGTGAAAAAATTGGCTTACAGCTCAACATTCAGAAAACGAAGATCATGGCATCCGGTTGCATCACTTCATGGGAAATAGATGGGGAAACAGTGGAAACAGTGTCAGACTTTCTTTTTCTGGGCTCCAAAATCACTACAGATGGTGACTGCAGCCATGAAATTAAAAGACGCTTACTCCTTGGAAGGAAAGTTATGACCAACCTAGATAGCATATTCAAAAGCAGAGATGTTACTTTGCCAACAAAGGTCCGTCTAGTCAAGGCTATAGTTTTTCCTGTGGTCATGTATGGATGTAAGAGTTGGACTGTGAAGAAGGCTGAGCGCCGAAGAATTGATGCTTTTGAACTGTGGTGTTGGAGAAGACTCTTGAGAGTCCCTTGGCCTGCAAGGAGATCCAACCAGTCCATTCTGAAGGAGATCAGCCCTGGGATTTCTTTGGAAGGAATGATGCTGAAGCTGAAACTCCAGTTCTTTGGCCACCTCATGCGAAGAGTTGACTCATTGGAAAAGACTCTGATGCTGGGAGGGATTGGGGGCAGAAGGAAAAGGGGACGACAGAGGGTGAGATGGCTGGATGGCATCACTGACTCGATGGACGTGAGTCTGAGTGAACTCCCGAAGTTGGTGTTGGACAGGGAGTCCTGGCATGCTGCGATTCATGGGGTCGCAAAGAGTCAGACACGACTGAGCGACTGATTTGATCTGATCTGATATGAACTAAGTAGAAATTAATAGAATAACTAATAACATTGCTACTTAGTTTAGTTTCTTAGGAGAAACCAAAGAGCATCTTGGTGAGAAAACTGATCAAATGCCTCAAGGTTTAAGAAGATTAGAAATGGAGTTTATCCTAACCTTTGGACATTCTAGAATTTCCTTGAGGGAATGGAATTAGAATCTGGCATTTTCATAAAACTTAACCAATTTTTTGAGTAGTGAGAGCATACAACTTTGCTACCAAAAAATTTATTACTCTTGATTTATCATACCAGAATTGTTTTACATTTTTCACTCAACCTGTATCTTTGTTTATGTTACAATATTAATAAGAACAGATTAAAGGATGTTTTAGTTTATTATCCATTTCAATTCAAAGAATCACATCCTATCCAAGACTTTCTGAAACATCCTGGCAAATGATGATCCATCTTATATATTAAAAAAACAAAACAAACTATCACACTGGCAATACTTCATTAATTATTTTTAACTCCAAAAATAAAGCATCTACAGACTGATGTAGTGAGTGTTTACTTATAAGGGTTTGCCAAAAATCCGTTCTCTCAACTTGTTTTGAAACTAAAATTATTTTTAACAGCCTATGTGATAACATTCCATTATAAAATATGTTGATTTTAAAATAAAATTAATGTTTTAAGTCACTCATCATCAGATAAATTTGATTTCCATGGAAGGTGGACCATGTTAATCGGAAAGATTCTTATACCACTAGTCACACATTTTGTATCTCTAGGATGTTCTTACCCCTGTTTCAGAAACACAGGCTTTGTAATCAGTCAGTTCCAGGTTTGAGACTCTGTTTCTTGCTTGCTGTGTCCTTCCTCGTAACTAAATTAACCTTAGTGAGCTTTCTTTTCATCAGTTAAAAGGGAATGTTGCCTACTCTACTGAGTTTATGGCAACCATTTACTGAGGCAACATAATATACATTGCCTGGAATAAAGTACTCTTGGGGATTGAATTGTGTCCTCCCAAAATGTTTGCAAAAGTCTTAACCTACTGTACCTGTGAATGTGACTTCATTTGGAAATGGGATCTTTACCAATATAATCAAGTTAAGATAAACACATACAGGATTAGGGTGGGCCTTACTCCACTCACTGGTGTCCTTATGATAAGGGGGAAATCTGGATTCATAGATTCATATGAATGTGATTCATATGAATCACAGATTCATAGGAAAAACACCATGTAACCATGGAGTGTGATGGGCCTACAAACCAAAGGATGCCTGGTAACCTTATTACAAATGATATAGTGTTAATTTGAATTGATTTGTTCCTAGTAAATAGTCTGATTGCTAGAAACATCTTTTACTATGTAAATGCTCAGTTATCAATTGCTCAGAAATTGACACTAGAATTTTTTCATCAATCAGCATCAAGTGATCCACAAAGATGTATTTCCCCCAGTTTTGAAAATTGGATCAATCTCTTTCTTAAAAGATCATGACAATCACAATTATCATTGTTATTATCTCTGTAGTTCTTAAAAGATGTATTTTTTTTTCAAGAACATAAGGAAATAGTTTAGTCTTCAAGTATATTTAAAGTACCTAGATAATTTTATTTACTGTATTTTCCGTTATCTTCAGTTATTTCTGTAACCCTTAATCATGTTTTCCTTTTCCAGATTACCAGTTATATTTGAATCACTCTGTTTAATGTAACTTAAAATTCCATTATGATGTGAAAAAAATGTGCCTAGTGGAATAAAAAAATCTTAAAATAATTTGACTGGCCCTGATACATGGTATACAAGATTATTTAGCATGTGATGGTGGTGGTTTAATCGTTAAGTCATGTCTGACTCTTTGGGACCCTGTGGACTGTAGCCCACCAGGCTCCTCTGTCCATGGGATTTTCCTGGCAAGAATACTGGAGTGGGTTGCCATTTCCTTCTGCAGGGGATCTTCCTAACCTAGGGATTGAACTCTGGTCTCCCACATTGCAGGCAGATTCTTTACGGACTAAACCACCAGGGAAACCCAATTATTTAGCATATGTACATGTATGGATACTTTTACTTGGAACCACTTAGCCACACTGAAGGAAGGGACAGAAGGGAAGTCCACATGCCTCTCTGTGTCCAATGGAGCTCAAGTCACTGTGGTGACTGGGTTATGGGTAGAAAACTCTAAAGAGCCCCTGCAGCTTGTATGTCCCACCCAATAAACCACTAGAAGATTAACATATTTGAATAAGAGGGAAGATTATGAGAATTATCATAGCTAGCATTTACCTAGTATTTACCCATGTTCTAAGCTTAATTCAAAGAGTTTTATATTATAATATTAGCTTTGTTTTTTTTTTTAGTTATGATTATTTGACTTAGGTTGTAGTTTATTGGGAGATTAGACTCTCAATTCATGAAAACAAATTGGGATTTTGCATGTTTTTTATCTTCTCTCACTTAAGTTCTATCTTTAAATATAACTACTTAAAATGTTTGCACAATTCTCATCTTATGCTGGGCTTCAGACATTTTTATAGATGATTTTTCAAGTATTTTCTTAGTTCTGTGCCTCTTGTGTCTGTTGTGCATACTCTTTTTAAGTCTGATGTGGATCTTGTATTTCTCAGGCAGCTTTTTTTTTTTAGCACGTTGTCTAGAATTCAATACAGATTTATTGAATGTTAATTTTTCTCCTAATCCTTTGTGGGCCTTAATCATTTCCAGTGCAGAGGTCGCTTTTTACCTCTAAGCCATGACATTTTAAGGAAGCCAAGTCAAGATTTTAAGATGTTCTGCTGTTAATTGAATGAAAATTACAACAGATGTTTAGCTGGTTCATGTGTCTCATAATTTTCACATTCTGTAGCTATGCCAGCTTTGTAAGCTGCTTCAGGAGAGAATCATGTAACGATCTCTTCTGCAGATGAATCCTTATTGGTCTTACTGGCGTGTGAAGAGAGCATGCCTTTGGTTCATATTAGAAACTTCCATCCTTGATTCACTCATCAGGTATGTGGGAAGGTGTAAGATGTTTGAGGAGGTACAAGATGATTTCTACTGCCTGTACTTCAGCTGGCCTCTGAGTTTAGCAGCTACTTTGATATCTTAGTGAGGGGTGCTCTCTAGTGTTTTGTTACAAATGTTTCTGTGTCATGAAATTGTAAAATAAATGATTTTGCTTTTATCTAAAAGTCATACTTGAAGAATAACTTCTCATTTGGGGGATACCATTAAAATAAATTACGGTCATAGGCACAGATTATATTCCCTCAAAGGGCTAGCTCGTGCCCCATGGGAAAGCCTGAATATCTTGCTTTTGTTGTCTTGTCCTTGCACAAATATGGAGTGACAATCCATGGAGTCTTGCCTAGTCTGTTGTAGACTGAAACAGATGTTGAATAGTTTTAAAAAGAAATTTTCAGATATCTGTTTTTATTCAGAAAACAGATACTTAAAATTCAAAACAATAAACTTAAACCTGTTACCAAGTTAAGAAACGTGTAGGTGCTTAGTCTTTGTTTCAGGATCTGGTGTTTTTCCATTTTATGCCTAGTTTGTGTGTTGCAGCATGCGTATTATTTTACAATGTAAGTCATTTAAATGGCTTTTAAAAACCCAAGCCAAATGCAGCTCATTAATTTCTGAAGATCATTTAGTTTAGTTATGCAATGTATGTTTAAGGGGTATCTTGCATCTTTTTGATTCTAGCTGTCAGAATCTCAAAAACACCATAAAAAAATCTAAACATCATCCTTCATGCCTTACAGTCCTCCTCTCTTCCTGAGCTCTGCAAAAATTTCTCCACCCTGGATTTACTTCCCAACCAGCTGCAAATTTTCTTTGACTTTTGCCTCCTCCCTGAGTCAAGAGGCTTAATTTCAATGTGCAATTAACTTTTATTTTTAAATACAATAGTGGGCACATCAAAGAATTTCACATTATATGCTTTATGCAAAAGAACACATAGGTAAGTAGTCATCTGTGTGTTCATTAAATTAAACCTAACATTTGTAGAATGGCTAAAAATTCTTCCTGGCATTGCATAGTGCCGTGGAGTTTGTTTAGGGCTTTTCTGAAATTTCCACTTGTATGGCCCTCTGGAGATTTTTCAAATAAATAACAGATGTAGAGATTATCAGTTACTGTTGAATGTTTGACAAAAACAGACAGGCAAGCCAGGGATTTCCCACTGGGTCTCTTCATGTTAAAAGGAAGAAAGGTCTTCCAGCCAGAATCAAGTAATTCAACTGAACAGTGTCTTCTTTTTATGCATTTTTTTTTTTTTTTTTTGCTATTTTATATCTACAAAATTTGCAAGGCAGGGATTTCCCACTGGGTCTCTTCATGTTAAAAGGAAGAAAAGGTCTTCCAGCCAGAATCAAGTAATTCAACTGAGTAGTGTCTTCTTTTTATGTTATTTTTTTTTTCTTTTTGCCATTTTATATCTATAACATTTCCTCAAGACCAGGAGGGTAAATTTTCTCTGATCTTTGAAGATTATCACTTTATCTTTGAGAAATAATTAAATTGACTGGATCTTCTCTGTAGAGCTATAAAGACAAAGTTGTAAAATTGGTAAGATGTTTGCTATGTATACTCTGTGGCCACATTCATTCCTCATTCATTCATTTTACCCTATCAATATTTATCAGGGACTTCCTGTAGGCTAGACCTTGTCTAAGCCACAGGAGATAGATCAGTGAACAAGGCCATGCTAAATGACATGAAACGTACATTCTAATGAGAGCGTGGAGGTAACTGGGAGGCAAATCTATAGGGTATCAGGTGATGTTAAGTACTTGGAGAAAAAATATATGTAGTTAGGCTATGACAGAGTTGCATTGGTGAGAGTATTTTATCAAGAAATTTAAGAAAGATCTCTTTGAGACGACGATTTGAGCATAGACATGAATGAAATGGTTAAGGGAACACATGACTGGGTAGATGAATGATTAATTGATATAAAGGCAAAAGAGCAGTGGATACAATGTCCTGAAGCTGGATAGGACGTATGGGATACTTAAACTGCACCAATTTTTTATTTAACAATGCGGCTTCCCTGGTGGCTCAGTAGTAAAGAATCTGCATGTAATGCAGGAGACCTGGATTCGATTCCTGGGTGAGAAAGATCCTCTAGAGAAGGGAATGGCTACCCACTCCAGTATTCTTGCCTGGGAAATCCCATAGACAAAACAGCCTGGTGAGCTACATGGGTTTGCAAAGAACTGGACACGACCGAGTGACTAACACTTTCACTTTATTTAATCGCACACCTAAAGGACTATTTATTATTTGGGAATTATGTACTACTGGTCCAATATTTAGTTCAAGGAAGAGGAAAGAATAAATCAAGAAAAACGTTTTGAAGGGAAACACTAAGGCTCCTTTCTGGTTGTACTTTGTGGGAGTCCAGTTCCTTCAACTAAAAGGTACCAAAGCAAAGAGGAAGGAATGGTTAATCAAAGCAGGAAAGGGAGAGAAGGTGTAAAGATTGTGTTAGTAACAGAGAAAAGCTATTAGGCATTTGTTGAAATACGAGGGAGGCAGGTTTTCCATAGATTTGAGTCAGCGTTTTTAAAAAAGTCTAAAATACAAAATCTACCTAATATCTTTCTGTCTGTTGTATTCAATATATTTTAATCTTTTAACACCTATGGGTAGTAGGTTGGCATTTTTTGCATTGAATGTGTCTTCTCTTCTGTGGTCTCATCTCTCTCCAGTTGTAGCTTTTATTAGCAAAGTCAGGTTCTAGGGTCAGCAATACCACACCCTATTTCCCCTCTGCTGTAGAGGTGATAATGACTTCCTGCTCTTTTAAAATCAGGATTCAGTTCAGTTCAGTCACTCAGTCACGTCTGACTCTTTGTGACTGCATGAACCGCAGCATGCCAGGCCTCCCATCAGCAACTCCCAGAGTCCACCCAAACCCATGTCCATTGAGTTGGTGATGCCATCCAACCATCTCATCCTCTGTCGTTCCCTTCTCCTCCTGCCTTCAATCTTTCCCAGCATCAGGGTATTTTCCAATGAGTCAGCTCTTCTTCACATCATGTGGCCAAAGTATTGGAGTTTCAGCTTCAACAGCAGTCCTTTCAATGAACACCCAGGACTGATCAGTATTAAGCATTCCTTATTTCCCTGGTGGCTCAGATGGTAAAGCCTCTGCCTACAATGCAGGAGACCCGTGTTCCATCCCTGGGTCGGGCAGATCTCCTGGAGAAGGAAATGGCAATCCACTGCAATACTCTTGCCTGGAAAGTCCCATAGATGGAGGAGTCTGGTGGGCTAGAGTCCATGGGGCTGCAAAGAGTCGGACACGGCTGAGCAACTTCACTATTTGTCTTTATGGCTATTCAGTGGCCAGAAATTGAGTTCTTCAGTTCTACTACTGTAGAGCATATGTGCATGCTCAGTTGTGTCTGACTCTTTGTGACCCCAGCCCACCAAGCTCCTCTGTCCATGGGATTTTCAGGGAAGAACACTGGATTGGGTTGTCATTTCCTTCTCCAGAGGATCTTCCTGACTCGGATGGAACCCACGTCTCCTGCATTGAAGGCAGATTTTTTACAGTTTGAGCTACCAGATAAGCTTCAATTTCTCTAGAGTGATTACTATTTTCATGAATAATCCTGACTCATACTGTGATTTTTGCATCCAAAGGCAGTGACCAAATGGATCCTGTTAATCTGTAGTATCTCTTCTTAAACATGGAAAGCATGTGATGGCATTTCGAAAAAACTTTCATTCACCTGTACATTGTCAGCAGCAATGTTTTTCCTAGCACAAGGGCCAACAAACTATATAAAGTCTAGATTGAAGTAATCAAAATTAAGCATTAGCACTTGAACTTATACCTAAAGAACAATATTCTGACTTTCTGTATGGAATGGTCAATTGTGGTATTTTTTCCTCTTCTTTCTCAATCCTAGGGATTTCTCTTGCTTTAATTATTAGAGCTCTTCTTAAATGTTAGCACCATTTTGTTACCTTCCCTTTGGACAAGTTTTCATGGTCAGGAATGTTTTCTTTTAGTAACGCTATCATCTTGCATATGACATCTACATTCTGTTACACAGTGATCCACAAATAGAAACTGTTTGGCTGAGAGTGTTTATGGTCTATATTATGGGGACCTTTTACATCAACTAGTCCAGAGTTGTTAGCTACTGATCTTTTAACACATCCAAACCTATTTTGAGTTATTGGAAAATGTATCTGGTAGCTTTTGCTGCAAAATCCACCCAAACTCTGTATCTTAAGACAACAACTTTTTAGTTCATAACTTTGTGGGTCAACAATTTGGCTTGGGTTCATCCAGGCAGTTTAACTGTATTTCATGGGTCACTCATGTTTGTGGTCAGCTACCAGACAGATGATTGTTTCTGAGAGTTGGATAGCTCTTCTCAAGATAGCCCACAATCTCCTTATCTGATAAAACTGGGATGACTGGAATCTCTCCCTACGTGGTTATTCCTCATCCAGCAAAATAGTCCAGGCTTATTCACATGGCAACTCAGAGTTCATTCAGCTACTGGGGTTCAGCTTAACTGCGTGGCAGTGTTCTCAGTGGCATTTAAATGTTGTTTGCTTTTTGTTTGAGCAGATCAACAGAATTCTAAGTCTCAAAGGGCCACTGTTTATTCAGCCTCATGGAAACCTAATTGAGCCTTGATTGTCTGGTGAACTTTTGTCATTGTTGGGGCTGTGTGGTTAGAATTTGAAGGGAATGAGCAATGTTTTTCTACGGGGGACTGAACAATCATTTGTATTTCAGTTCTGGAAATGACACTATAAATATAGCAAGTTTAGAACTTACTACCATTTTAGGCACTATTTAGCAAATGCATTTAAAATGTAACATTAAAATATAATATAATGTTAAAAGTTTCAAAGGTTTTTTTTTTTGGCTTGCCCAAGAGTCTGCTCAGCCACTTACTATCTGTGTGAACTTTGGCCAGTGGCTTAACATCTCTAAACCTTAGTTTCCTTATCTGTAAAATGATAGTAATAATAATGTCTTTAATGTACTGTCATGACAGTCACATTAAGTGTACCTGTGTAGCTCATAGCATAGTGCCTAGTGGATGGTAAAAGATGCATACATCTTACTGTTATCATTACTGTTACTGTGCAGTCTATAATTCATAATTCAGATTCGAATAGAAAATACTTTGCTCTATCAATGGCAACCCACTCCAGTACTCTTGCCTTGAAAACCCCATGGACGGAGGAGCCTGGTAGGCTACAATACATGGGGTCGCAAAAACTCGGACAAGACTGAGCAATTTCACTTTCACTTTCATGTTATATGTAATTTTTCAGTTACTTTATCCAATCCAAACAGTTTTCTTCCAAAAAATTGGGATTCGTTTTGAGAATGAGCTAACATTTTACATAAAGAAAATGGAAAAGATAAATTTTAAAAAGACAATAAAAAAGCCCCCAAACTATAAAATGAAATGTCTTAAGTGACTTTTTATTTATAAATCTCACAGGACAAATAACTCCTTCTAAGCATTTTCCTGGAAACATAGTTAATTTGGTATTGTGGAAAATAAAAGTTTTGAGAAATATATATTGTGAAAATTAGAACTACCTGAAAGGCAAATACAAATATTTGAACTTACTCTTATGTACCGATGCTCAAACACCTCACTCATGTAACCAAATATTTGACTTTTTTCTACTTTATTTGCTAGTATAAATTCAAATATTAACAATAATATTTGTCATAAAAACTTATATTAAAGAATTGCAGGAGATTATCCTTGTCTTGATACAGACAGATTATCAAAGAATCAAGTGACACTGATAATTGTTTTACCTTGCAAATATGTAGAGTATTAAAATTTCAAAGGTCATTTTTGGGTTTTCTGCCTATGTCCTTGTCAAAAAAGAGAATGGAAAGGCTGTAGGCATTTCTGAGTAGAGAATTTTGGTTAGAAAAAAGCACTTCTAATTATTCCATCATAAGAACATGAAAAGGACACTCAACTGCCAGTGCAGAAGCTGAAATTTAAGAGTAGAGTTATATGAAATATTCAGCAAATTTTTTGACAAAGGCTAAACTTTAAATTTAACCTAGTTTGAGAAGATTTTATTTTTTAATAAAGTACTTACTTTTTTGTCATTGTGAATCTAATAACTGAGGTCCTGTGTCCTCTAGATATAGAATTCTATAAAGGTTAATTTTTATTCAGGTTTTAATTTGAAATCTTAGAGACTAATGAATGTTCTGCTAAGTTCATATCAACTGCAAATATTTGATGGAGACACAGAGATGATAATCAAATTTCACTTTTACTATTGATCGAAGTGTTGAAAAATTATAGCTATGTGGAAACAATATACTTACAATCCTACACCCCAGAATTACCCATATATACCCCATCAGAGAAATTAACAGTTCGGAGCAATCAACAAATGGTAAGCATTGTTAATCCAAATATATTACAGAAAAAACAAAAACAAAACGGAGCCCTTAATAGCTGCACCTTGGAACTGATTTGGGAAGAGATTGTCTAACAGTAAGTTCTTTCTCATAGCTAAGTCTCTTTATCATGGAGTTAGCGTGAGCCTTCTAATATGAAAATATGAAAAATTTTCTGGAAAATGTAGAGTTAAAGTGATATTTTCTTAAGGAAAACAGCTGTTTTATGGTCATATAAAGGTAGTACCAAGACAAATATTTTGAATGTTTTTAGTATTACCCTTTTTCTGTGTTTGTTTATGCCAACAGAGAGGATGGTATGGTGTCAGTGAAACATATGGGTACAGGACAGAGAGAAACAGTTTCAAGTCTGGTTCTGTGACTTGCTATTGACTTTGGGCAGGCTGGTAAACTGGTCTGATCCTCACTTGTCTCCTCTGTAAAATTAACACAGTTGTCCCGCAGAGGGCAACAGGAGAAGCAAGCGGCAGAGGATAAGATGGTTGGATGGCATCACTGACTGAGTGGACATGAATATGAGTAAAGTCCCAGAGATAATGAAGGACAAGGAAGCCCGGTGTGCTACAGTCCATGGAGGTCACAAAGAGTCGGACATGACTTAGTGACTGAACAGCAACACTTTGATCTCCATGATGGATTGGTTCCAGGACCCTCTGCAAACACCAAGCCCTTGTATACACTGGCAGAGCATACTCAGCCCCCATACATTTACAGATTCCACATCCGCAAATGCCAAGGGCCAAGTATAACAATGTTCATCTCATAGGATCCTTTGGAAGGTACAGGAAATAACACTTGTGAAGTGCCCAGCTCCTGGGAGTGAATGTTGTGCTGGAGCAGGTATCCTTTGTGACTTAGTGGGAACTGTGGAGGTGAGATTAGAGCTCTCTCTGAGTCTGTGTGTCCGTCAACTTCGAGGCCAAGAGCTTCTGGTCATTTGCTTAAAGAAAGCTCCCACCTCTGTCAGCCCTGAAGACGTTCTGTAATTCAGCCATCAGTTCCAATTACCTCCCTTCCCTGAAGATGCCACAATAGCTGCCTTTGGATGGTTGCCTGTCTCTGTGTTTTAAAAGGGCTTCTCGGGTGACGCTAGAGATCAAGAACCTGCTCCCCAGTTCAGGAGATGTAAGAGACTCAGGTAAAATGCTTGGGTCGGGAAGATTCCCTGGAGAAGGGTATGGCAACCCACACCAATGTTCTTGCCTGGGAAATCCCATGGACGGAGGAGCCTGGCTGGCTCTGGTCCATAGCGTCGCAAATAGTCCTACGTGACTGAAGCCACTTAGCACATGTTTTAAAATCTCTGAGCTGTGAACCAGAGAGGATTTTGTTTTTAAGATTTCTTCCCTTTGGTGGGCTAGTGATTTAAATTCTCCTAATTGCCTTTCTGGCCACTGGGTTTTTATGAACATCCTGGTTTTCGTCTGAGCACTTGATGTGTTAGATCTCTTTTCTACACTCCTCTACTTCCGGGAAGATTTCGTCATCAGTGTTCCTTCTGACTTTTCCAGTTACCCTGTGCCTGCCTTCTGTTTTCATCCTGCACAAGTGTTGGTCTTGCTTTCTAGACATAAATGGACCACCCCAAAGTGCTACGCCCTTTCAGACCACATGCCAACTTTTGCTCATACCTTTGTCCAGATTTGTCCTCTCTCTTGTCCCTATGGCATGTGTCCCTCAGTCTGTACGTGGTCCTAACCCCCTCTGGTTACCTGTGGTTCTCTCTATAGACATGATAAATCATAATGTGTGTTCATATAACTGTTTTGAATTCAGAGTCTCACTGCATCTTTTTCCCAAAAGGCCAAACAGTGCTCGTAAAGAACTCTTACTAATCTTCTTATAGCACCTGTGAGGTGATGCTTTGAAATCAGTTTTAATTATTTAAGAAATATAATATTATAGAGTTTTGTTAAATATAGAGAAAACTCTGTAAGTCTGGTCATGCTCATTACAACTACTGTTATACTTTGCATTTGCTCGCAGTATTTTCTACAGGCACATCTAAAGATTGCCTTATATTCTACTTTTTTACATTATGCTTTCATATTTTGGTATACAAGCATCATTATTTCTATTTTTCATGGCTACTTAATATTTCCTAGGGTGAGTGAATCTTATTTAGGAATAATAATTTACCTCTTGGGTATTCATTTTAATACTTATTTTTAAATACTCTATTTCATAATATATGTGACATTTTCTTGGCACACAAGGCATATTAAAAAAAGAGTACAGAATGTTATAGGGGTGTATGGCAAAACTAAAACCAATTTGAGAAATATTTTAAAAATTAATTTATTTATTTTAATTGGAGCCTAGTTACTTTACAATATTGTAGTGGGTTTTGCCATACATTGACATGAATCAGCCATGGGTGTACATGTGTCCCCCATCCTGAACCTCCCTTCCTCCTCCCTCCCTACCCTATCCCTCAGGGTCATCCCAGTGCACCAGCCCTGAGTGCCCTGTATCATGCATTGAACCTGGACTGGCGATCTATTTCACATATGGTAATATACATGTTTCAATGCTATTCTCTCAAATCATCTCACCCTCGCCTTCTCCCGCAGAGTCCAAAGTCTTCTTTACATCTGCGTCTCTTTTGCTATCTCACATACAGGGCCATCGTTACCATCTTTCTAAATTCCATACATATGTGTTAGTATACTATATGGGTGTTTTTCTTTCTGGCTTACTTCACTCTGTATAATAGGTTCCAGTTTCATCTACCTCATTAGAACTGATTCAAATGCATTCCTTTTTAATAGCTGAGTAATAATCCATTGTGTATATGTACCACAGCTTTCTTAACCATTCATCTGCTGATGAACATCTAGGTTGCTTCCATGTACTCTGCTATTAATAACAGTTGCTATTATAAACAGTGTTATAATGAACATTGGGGTACACGTGTCTCTTTCAGTTCTGGTTTTCTTGGTGTGTATGCCCAGCAGAGGGATTGCTGGGTCATATGGCAGTTCTATTTCCAGTTTTTTAAGGAATCTCCACACTTGTTCTCCATATTAGCTGTACTAGTTTGCATTCCCACCAACAGTGTAATAGAGTTCCCTTTTCTCCACACCCTCTCCAGCATTTATTGTTTGTAGACTTTTTGATAGCAGCCATTCTGACTGGCATGAGACGGTACCTCATTGTGGTTTTTATTTGCATTTCTCTGATAATGAGTGATGTTGAGTATCTTTATATGTGTTTTTTAGCCATCTGTATGTCTTCTTTGGAGAAATGTCTATTTAGTTCTTTGGCCCAAATTTTTTGATTTGGTCATTTATTTTTCTGGAATTGAGCTGCATGAGCTGCTTATATATTTTTGAGATTAATTCTATGTCAGTTGCTTCATTTGCTTTTATTTTCTCCCATTCTGCAGGATGTCTTTTCACATTGCTTATAGTTTCTTCATTGTGCATAAGCTTTTAAGTTTAATCAGGTCCCATTTGTTTATTTTTGCTTTTATTTCCATTACTCTAGGAGGTGGGTCATAGAGAATCCTGCTATGATTTATGTCGGAGAGTGTTTTGCCTATGTTTTCCTCTAGAATTTTTATAATTTCTGGTATTACATTTAGATCTTTAATCCATTTTGAGTTTATTTTTGTATATGGTGTTAGAAAGTGTTCAAGTTTCATTCTTTTACAAGTGGTTGACCAGTTTTCCCAGCACCACTTGTTAAAGTGATTGTCTTTTCTCCCTTGTATATTCTTGCTTCCTTTGTCAAAGATAAGGTGTCCATAGGTGCATGGATTTTTCTCTGGGCTTTCTATTTTGTTCCATTGATCTATACTTTTGTCTTTGTGCCAGTACCATACTGTCTTGATGACTGTAGCTTTGTAGTATAGTCTGAAGTCAGGCAGGTTGATTCCTCCAGTTCCATTCTTCTTTCTCAAGGTTGCTTTGGCTATTCGAGGTTTTTTGTATTTCCATACAAACTGTGAAATTATTGGTTCTAGTTCTCTGAAAAATACCATTGGTAGCTTGATAGGGATTGCATTGAATCTATAGATTGCTTTGGGTAGTATACTCATTTTCACTATATTGATTCTTCCAATCCATGGACATGGTATATTTCTCCATTTGTGTCATCTTTGATTCCTTTCATCAGTGTTTTATAGTTTTCTATATATAGGTCTTTTGTTTTCTTTAGGTAGATTTATTCCTAAGTGTTTTATTCTTTTCATTGCAATGGTGCATGGAAATGTTCCCTTAATTTCTGTTTTCTCATTGTTAGCATATAGGAATGCAAGGGATTTCTGTGTGTTAATTTTATATCCTACAACTTTACTATATTCATTGATTAGCTCTAGTAATTTTCTGGTGGTGTCTTTAGGGTTTTCTGTGTAGAGGATAATGTTGTCTATAAACAGTGAGGGTTTTACTTCTTCTTTTCCAATCTGGATACTTTTTATTCCTTTTCCTCTTCTGATTGCTGTGGCCAAAACTTCTAAAACTATGTTGAATAGTAGTTGTAAGAGTGGCCACCCTAAAGCATGCTTTAGGAGAAATGCTTTCAGTTTTTCACCATTGAGAATAATGTTTGTTGTGTATGGCTTTTATTATGTTGGGGTATGTTCCTTCTATTCCTGCTTTCTGGAGGGTTTTTTTTCATAAATGTTTTGTTGAATTTTGTCAAAGATTTTCTCTGAATCTATTAAGATAATCATATAGTTTTTATCTTTCAATTTGTTAATGCGGTGTATCACACTGATTAGTTTGCAAATGTTGAAGAATCCTTGCATCCCTGGGGTAAAGGCCACTTGGTCATGATGTATGATCTTTTTAATATGTAGTTGGATTCTGTTTGCTAGAATTTTGTTGAGGATTTTTGCATCTATGTTCATCAGTGATATTAGCCTGTAGTTTTCTTTTTCTGTGACATCTTTACTTGGTTTTGGTATTAGGGTGGTGGTGACTTCATAGAATGGTTTGGCAGTTTACCTCCTTATGCAATTTTCTGTAAGAGTTTGAGTAGAATAGGTGTCAGCTCTTCTCTAAATTTTTGGTAGAATTCACCTGTGAAGCCATCTGGTCCTGGACTTTTGTTTGTTGAAAGATTTCTGATTTCAGTTTTGCTTTCCATGCTTGTGATAGATCTGTTAAGATTTTCTATTTTTTCCTGGTTCAGTTTTGGAAGGTTATACTTTTCTAAGAATTTGTCCATTTCTTCCAAGTTGTCCATTTTATTGGCATATAGTTGCTGATAGTAGTCTCTTATGATCCTTTGTATTACTATGTTTTTTGTTGTGATTTCTCCATTTTCATTTCTAATTCTGTTGATTTAATTCTTCTCCCTTTTCATAATATATGTGGCATTTTCTTGGCACACAATGCATATGAAAAAAAAAGTACAGAATGTTACAGTGGTGTATGGCAAACCTAAAGCCAATTTGAGAAATATTAAAAAAAAAAAAGACTTTCTACTATTCCAGCATTCTACCACCTAATTATGATAGTAAAGAATTCTGAATTTTAAAAACCAATACTTATTTTTTAAACAGAGTTTATAAGCCATTTAATTTAATGTCCCAAGACACACATATCAATACTAAAATAGACAGGAAGCAGTGATGAATTTAGAAATTGATCATCTTCCAGATTTTTAAAAACACATTTTATTGACATTTGGAACCACCATTGCCATAGAAACAGTGTTATAAATGATGGGTAAGTTTTCCAAACAGCCCTCCTAAAACTGTATTACCCCTTCCATAGGTCTGTAAAGTAGAACCATGATTATAATACCTCCTGCTGATGCTGCTGCTAAGACACTTCAGTTGTGTCCCACTCGTGAACCTATGGCCCATAGCCACCAGGCTGCTATGTCTGTGGAATTCTCCAGGCAGGAATACTGGAGTGGGTTGCCATGCCTTTCTCCAGGGGATCTTCCAGACCCAAGGAAGTCTCCTGCGTTGGCAGGCAGATTCTTTCCCACTAGTGCCACCTGGGAATTCCGTAACAGCTACTTTGTTCAACTCAAAAGAGTATTGTGAGGAAGAAATGACATGAACCATTTGTAAATTGTAAACAAAATAAGGATTTTACATGTATTTAATAGTTCAGTTTTTAATTTTGTTGTTGTTGTTGTTGAGTCACTAAGTCATGTCCATCTCTTGTGACCCCGTGGACTATAGCCTAACAGGCTCCTCTGTCCATGGGATTTCCCAAGCAAGAATACTGGAGTGGCTCACCATTTCTTTCTCCAGGGGATCTTCCTGAAGCAGAAATAAACCTGAGTCTCTTGCATTGCAGGAGGTTTTTTTATCACTGAACTACCTGGGAAGCCCATTTATTTAAAAAAAAAAAAAAAGCACACGTGCACAAAAAATGGTTATACCAACTTCTGAGGATATCAGGTATGAAAGTTTGACCAATCTCTGCCCATATTCCCACCCCAGGACCAGTAGCAACAAGTTGAATGGAATTGCTGAGGGTCCAAGCTCAGAGCTTCATAAGGAAGAGATAAGTATTCCTAGTGATGGAGTGGTAAGTGTTCAGATGATACATATGACATGAATTAATGAAAAGAATATCAAGAGGAGAAAGTCCCTGATAAGGACTGTGGGTACAGGGCAATGGTCTCTGGAAGAGAAAATAGAATAGGAATATTTCCTGTGTCCCTCTGTTGACCTCATCATCAAATTCTGGGATGCATGGGAGCTCTTCTGTGATGAATCTTTCACTGTAAGGAGATTTAATTTAAATTAATATCAGTCTCTAACAAGCACCTAATTCCAGTAGCTTAGCATGGTATGCATTTCTTTCTCACTCCTGCTATCCAAGATGTTTTCTGCTTGTTGGATGTGGAGTCAAGATATTCTGTTTTGGACTCTCAAGAACTAATACTAATTGTAGCTCTGCCATTTGCATCATGTGGCTTCCATGTTCCACCTAGATATGAGTTTCTAGCTGCCTTGAGGGCCAAAAAAATAAAAAAGGATAGAGAACAGGGTATGGGATGTTTTTATAGGCCAGGCTTGGAAGAGATGAATATTACTTCAGTTCACATCCCATTGGTAAGAACTAGTCCACATTTTTTCTACCTAAATCCAAGGAGAGGAGAGCTGGAAGTGGGGTTTCTGTGTGAGAAGCTGCTTGCTAGAAGAGATCTTATCCATGGAAGCTGCAAAACCAATTTTGGTGAACAGTAGCTAAAGGGTAATAGATTCCCTGACAAGAGGTGGGAGTGGGGGCATTTCTAATCGGGGAGCAGCTGGAAGGGCATCCTTGCTTGGGTAAGCTCTGCATAAAAATCATCCATTGTCAGCATACACAGCTGATGTGTGACCTTTTTTGGAAGAGACTAGGAAATACATCAGATATGGACAAAGAAAAAAATTGAGTTAAGGATATTTTGTGGAAATAAATTAGGTTCTGTGTCTCATTAATGCAGTTAAAAACTAAAACATAGTTGACCTCCATAGACATGCACAATAGTTCTTTGAAATGGTTGTATGTTTGTTTTGGGGGAATATGTTTTTAAATGTAATTCATGGGTAACATGTTTCATGGCTTATAATAATGATGCCTTATTTTTGGATAATATATTTTGCTTTTCCAAATGTTTTCTATTACGGTTAATCCTCACAATAATCCTCTGAGATAGGCAGGGTAGATAAGGATATGATCCCCGCATTAAAGAGGAGGAAACTCAAGATCCAGTAGTAAGTGGTGGGACTGGGAAACAAGCCCAGAATTTCTGACTCCAGGCTCCACTTCTGAAACCCTTCAAAATTTTTATTTTTTTTCTCAGAGGGGTTGGGAGTTAGAAAACAACATCTACTGAGATCAGCTTCCCTGCTTAGTGAGAAGTTTTGCCTCCTGAGTCCATCCATGTGGAGTGAATGGCCTAGACCATGTTTCACATACCTCGTGGGGAACAGCTTCAGTCACTGGGATGGGTTCATAAGGAAACAGATTGTAAAATTTGGTTTGGAGGCTTGAACTTGAAATATTGGCCAAATTAGAATCTTTGGTTTCTATTTGCTACCTTGCATTCGTATATAAATACAGTGTGAATTCAGATAATGAGCAGTATGCCTATTTGGTGTTCTTTTTCCATTTTACTTAATGTATTGCAATAATTTGTAAGGGATTTAAATTGAATCCTTAGCAACCTAGCTGTTGGGTACATGGTAAATGAAAGGATTTCTTAATGAAATTTGGAGATGTTTGTGGTGACTGTTAATGTGATAGCTTCTAAAACCTTGAGAGGTTCTCTTAGGGGTCAACAGACCACTAGTGTGGTTGTCCCAGGATGTGAGCAGGTTACTCTGCAGTGTGACAAAGCTGTATGGTGGCTGTATGCTGGCTGATGGTCTTGGAGTTATGTGGCTCTAGCCCCTACCCGTGGTGATTCGGAGCTATAGCATGTCACAGGAGAGAAACCACTGGCAGGAAGCCAATAAGTAATTCTGTCTGATTGGAATACAAACTGAATCTATCGCAGTGTCCTTAGCAAACAGCAGACTACATGAGAGATCGCACCATGTGTCACATATATACACAAATATATGTATATGCTATTGTAATTGATTATAGTTTCAAAATTGTCACATATTTATGAAAATAGCATATGCCCCCAAATTTTCCAAATAGTGCTGTGTTGGCTTAGAATTAATGTGATAATAACAAAAAACAAAATGGCACAAAACAAAAATATTTTCAAAAGTCTCTTTTTTCCCCCAGGAATTTCCCTCCTACAGACTAGCAGTGACTGAAAGGCTGTATTAGGGACCCTGGGGTGATGCACTTTTATGTCCATTACTTTTCATTGCAGGTTTTTAGCACAGCAGGAAGTGTCTCTTTCAGCTTCCAAGTTTATGTTTTTAGTCTAAGTAAATACAAACCACCTCTTGTTCATTTTCTTCTAAATAATTTTTTTTTAATCTTGAAAAAACTTTGAAATAGATGCCTACCTTTATTACTAAAAATGCAAAAATTTTAATATAGAATTGAATGGTTTGCAAAGAGCATTTACAGTCAGTATTTTCTGGGCTCATTGTGAGCTTTTTGTGGTTGTTATTGTTGTTTTGGTAGCAGAAGTAGTTTAGGAGCTAAGGGAAAATACCATATAAGCCATAAGTCTTTTGTTATTTTTAATTTACTTAGAAAGAAATGACATTCTCTTCACATTAAAACATGGTTTAAAGTATTAGAAATAAAACCATTTTTATCTGTGTACATCATTTTCTATGCCAGTGGTTCTCAAATGTTAGCATACATTAAAATCACCTGAGGGGTTTGTTAAAACACAGATTACAGGCTTTACCTTCAGAGTTGTGAGTTAGTGGCTCTCCAGTGACAACTGATAATTTTCACTTCTAGCAAATTCCTAGATGACCCTGAGAATGTTGGCATAGGGATCATAGCACTTCGAGAATTACTGGGCTATGTTTAATATTTCTATCAGTCAATTCTTCACTGATAATTATAGGTACATGAAGAGAAATATCCAGGTCAGAAGCCTAGAAACTGTGACTTGCTAAGACTAATAGAGATTTATGCTCTTTTAATTTTGTATTTCATTAATATGATTTTCTTACACATATTTTTCTGCCATTTTATTTGGTCTTTGAAGGCTGGTTGCTAATATTTACCTTGAATTTAAATTGCATCAATTATTAGACTGAGATAAAAAGAAGGTAAGAGAATTTCAAGTATAATGCTTTTTTTCCCCTAGAAAACTATGGGAACTAAAAGTTCTCTTAACTGGTTCTAATATGCAGATTTTAGCTCATGTTGCCACCTGGGTTATTAGAATTTTGCAAGCTGTTAGGATTCCCCATAGAGCATTCTATAAATGCCAGATGTTGTAGCAGTCAAATAAAGGAGATTTTTCCTCATATTTTGAGATGCATGTCACATGCAATGGAAATAACTGTAGGAGGCCGGAATTAGGAAAGCTCGTAACTGAGATATTTCCTTTTGTGTGGGCTAAGAGTACAGATTATGAGACAGAATATCTGCATTATTTGGCACCCTTACTCTTGAGACCTGGGGAAAATACTTTACCTAGCTGTTTCAAGATCCTCATGTCTGCAATGGGATAATATTATCTTCCTGTTAGGGAGCTTTGAGGATTGATTAGTGAAACCATTTAACATGTACAAACAGTGCCTTACTCTCAACAATATTATTAGTAGATACTACATCTTGGAGAAAGAATACTGTAAAGCCCTTTTTTTTAGTCATGCTGCTGGTAACTCTGGAAATACAATTGAAATTAAGTGAAAAAAATATAGTACCAGAATTACACTGTATGATTATACTATCCAACTCCTTTTTTTAAAAAAAAAACTTACAAGATGTCATATTTTCTATGGAAGAAAAGATCATTAAATAAAAAAACACTGTGAATTTAAAACAGAGTCAGTTCAGTTCAGTTCAGTCACTCAGTCGAATCGGACTCTGCAACCCCATGGACTGCAGCACGCCAGGCCTCTCTGTCCATCACCAACTCCCAGAGCTTACTTAAACTCATGTCCATTGAGTCAGTGATGCCAACCAACCATCTCATCCTCTGTCATTCCCTTCCCCTCCCACCTTGAATCTTTCTCAGCATCAAGAACTTTTCCAGTGAGTCAATTCTTCACATCAAGTGGCCAAAGTATTGAAGTTTCAGCTTCAGCAACAGCCCTTCCATTGTATATGCAGGACTGATTTCCTTTAGGATGGATTGGTTGGATCTCCTTGCAGTCCAAGGGACTCTCAAAAGTCTTCTCCAACACCACAATTCAAAAGCATCAATTCCTCAGTTCTCGGCTTCTTTATAGTCCAACTCTCACATCCATACATGACTACTGGAAAAAACCATAGCTTTGACTAGACGGACCTTTGTCAGGAAAGTAATGTCTCTGCTTTTCAATATGCTATCTAGGTTGGACATAGGTTTTCTTCCAAGGAGCAAGTGTCTTTTAATTTCATGGCTGTAGTCACCATCTGCAGTGATTTTGGAGCCCCCCAAAATAAAGTCTGTCACTGTTTCCATTTTTTCCCCATCTATTTGCCATGAAGTGATGTGACCAGATGCCATGATCTTAGTTTTCTGAATGTTGAGTTTTAAGCCAACTTTTTCACTCTTCTCTTTCACTTTCATCAAGAGACTCTTTAGTTCTTCTTCACTTTCTGCCATGAGGACGGTGTCACCTGCATATCTGAGGTTATTGATATTTCTCCCAGCAATCTTGATTCCAGCTTGTGCCTCTTCCAGCCCAGCGTTTCTCATGATATACTCTGCATGTAAGTTAAATAAACAGGATGACAGTATACAGCCTTGGAATACTCCTTTCCCAATTTCCAACCAGTCTTTTGTTCTATGTCCAGTTCTAGCTGTTGCTTTTTGACCTGCATACAGATTTCACAGGAGGCATCATGTGGTCTGGTATTCCCATCTCGTGAAGAATTTTCCACAGATTTTTTTGTGATCCACATGGTCAAAGGGTTTGGCGTAGTCAATAAAGCAGAAGTAGATTTTTTTCTGGAACTCCATTGCATTTTCGATGATCCAGTGGATGTTGGCAATTTGACCTCTGGTTTCTCTACCTTTTCTAAATCCAGCTTGAACATCTGGAAGTTCACAGTTAATGTACTGTTGAAGCCTGGCTTGGAGAATTTTGAGCATTACTTTGCTACTGTGTGAGATACGTGCAACTGTGTGGTAGTTTGAGCATTCTTTGTCATTGCCTTTCTTTGGGATTGGAATCAAAACTGACATTTTCCCATCTTGTGGCCACTGCTGAGTTTTCCAAATTAGCTGGCATATTGAGTGCAGCACTTTCACAGCATCATCTTTTAGGATAGCTCAACTGGAATTCCATCACCTCCACTAGCTTTATTCGTAGTGACGCTTCCTAAGGCCTACTTGGCTTCTCATTCCAGGATGTCTGGCTCTAGGTGAGTGATCTCACCATCATGGTTATCTGGGTCATGAAGATCTTTTTTATATAGTTCTTCTGTACCCGGTAGATGCTTCTTATTTATATATTTAATTTCTGGCAGTGTTTAATGATTACTCACTCATGAGGAAATTGCCCAGGATGATGGTCACACTTAAAACCTTAAGTGAAGGAGAAAGTATGACTCAAAAGCCAAAGCAATCAGTGCATTTGCAGTGCTGAAATGGATCAGTGACACGTGACTTCAAACGGATGCCAGGGAGCCTTCACAAGATTGTGGGAAATGATGATTTGGACAAAGGAGCCGGGTGGCTACAATGTCACCAGGTTTTCCTTTTGCATTACATTCTGTCTGTTCCTGCCCATCTGAGATTCTCTTTTTCCCAGTATCAATGAGGCAGGTCTTGTTTTGTTGTTTCACTTTATTGCACTTCACCAATAATCGTTTTTTTAATAAATTGTAGGTGTGTAACAACCCTGCATCAAGCTTTCCCAGTAGTATTTTTTCACTTCATGTCCCTGTGTCACATTTTGTTATTTCTTGCAATCTTTTAGCCTCTTTCATTATTACTACATTTGTTATGATAATCTGTGATCAGTGATTTTTTTCAATGTTATTGTTGAAAAAGATTGTGACTCACTGAAGGCTCAGATAGAATTTTTAGCAATAAAGTTTAAGGTATGTAAATTTTTTCCACTTAATGGCTATTGCACTTAATAAACTACAGCATAGTGTAAACGTAGCTTTTATATGCACTGGATAACAAAATTCCTCTGACCTGCTTTGTTGAGACACTTGCTTTACTGATGTAATCTAGAATGGAACCCACAATATCTTGGAGGTACGCCTATAGGGAGAGGTAATTCGATTCCAAGCTAATAATTTGTGGTATAAAGTTAAGCAGATGAACCCAGTTGTAAATGAATAGGTCAATATAATTTGTTTCAGTAAATTCAGTAAAATGCACCCCTTGACTAAGTCTTAGTCAAGACTAAGACTTTTCTTAGTCAGGGGGTGCATTTGACAGCTTCATACCAAAAACATGTCACTGGGATCCAGAGGGTTGCAAGCGTGAGATTTGAGAATATTGATGATGATTTGGTTCATCCAGCTTATGCTCAAAATAAAAGACAGTAGGTGGTCTTGGTGTACTGTAGTCTCATATAGGAAATAACTCTCCAAGAACTTGAAACACTAAGTGCAGTAATAATGGAAAGTGATATTTTAGCATGTGTATGAATTTTAATCATGTTTATTTAAGACTGGTAATCCCTTCACATGGAATATATTATTAGTAATATATGTGACATGTACCAGAAGTGTACTAATCATCATTAAAGCATTTTCCTCTTTGCAGCCAAAAAATCAGATATTTTAAACAATTAAGAAATATTTATGTTTTCTTAAGATATAAAAATGAAAACATCATGTATATATCATCTATATGGATTGCATACAGATGGCTCAAAAGACTGAAACCCAGACTCTTTTGGGTGTCTACTAAGTGGTAGACACCAATATTATAACTTCCTTGAAGCTTTAGTCTACTCCTGTCTTTTACAGTATTTTATTCTGACTCTTTTATCTGCCCATCTGATGCCTGTATTTTGTTTTAGAGAGTTTTATCAAATGTATTGTAAGCTTCAACTCTGTGTGCACCAAGTGTGAGATACTATAAAGCTGAATTCACACATCCACACATTTCTTAATGTCTTCTGGGATTAATTATAGGTCCCCCACTGGCCAGCTGGTTGATTCACTGGGTATCTTAAATTTTGCTGTCTTTGGTCTTAGAGATAACTACTGTTGTCAGAGAAAGACATTACAGTTCTGGAATGAGGCTGGAATGAGGATGGGGAAAATATACTCCTGCATTTCTGAAGGAGAAAGAACGCCAATAGAGGAAGACAGTTGCTGGAGTCTCAACTTCATGATGCATAATATTTATCTCTCATTTTCATTCTTATGCTTCCACCCTCCTGCCTGACTCATAACTCTCAGTCTGGAATTTCTCTGGTCTGTATTTCCAGGCTTTGGATGGTATGGTCTTGTCTCTGGTTCCTCCCAGCTTCCATTTGGTCTGTTGCCCACACTTTCTGAGCTGTTCTGGGGTTCTATGGGAAAACTTCCTTGTATTGTTTTGGTATCTCCCTCTGCAGATCCTGTGGGTTTGATGTTTCTTTACTTCTCTTTGCTAAGTCATGTATCACTCTTTCATCTGCTTTCCATGTTCATGTATTATATAGTCATGGAGTTAGAGTTTTTGGTTTCTGCTCTTGCTCTTTTAAGGTAGAGTTTCTAGAAAATACCAGGGTGGTGAAGTATTTATTTCACTTTGAGAAAGAAGAGTCTTACATCTTAACTTACTGTTCAGTTGCTAAGTCGTGTCCAGCTCTTTGTGACCCATTAGACTGTACACACACTCCAGGCTTCCCTTGTCCTTCACTGTCTCTCTGAGTTTGCACAAACTCATGTGTGTTGAGTCGGTGATGCCATCCAACCATCTCATCCTCTGTCACCGCCTTCTTGTCTCGCACTCAATCTTTCCAGCATTAGGGTCTTTTCCAAGGAGTCAGTTCTTCACATCAGGTGCCCAGAGCAATGGAGTTTCAGCTTCAGCATCAGTCCTTCCAATGAATATTCAAGGTTGACTTCTTTTAGGATTGACTGGTCTGATCTCTTTGCTGTCCAAGGGACACTCAAGAGTCTTCTCCAGCCCTACAGTTTGAAAGCATCAGTTCTTCGGTGCTCAGCCTTCTTTATGGTCCAACTCTACATCTGTACATGACTACTTGAAAAAGCATAGCTTTGACTGTATGGACTTTTGTCAGCAAAGTGATGTCTCTGCTTTTTAATATGCTATCTAGGTTTGTCATAGCTTTTCTTCCGAGGAGCAAATGTCTTTGAATTTCATGCCTGCACTCACTGTCCGCAGTGCTTTCAGAGCCCAAGAAAATAAAGTCTCTCACTGTCTCCCCATCTATTTGCAATGTAGTGATGGGAATGGAAGCTATGGTTTTAGTTTTATGAATGTTGAGTTTTAAGCCAGCTTTTTCACTCTTCTCTTGCACCCTCAATAAGAGGCTCTTTAGTTTCTCTTCCTTTTGTGCCATTAGAGTGGTATCATCTGCCTATCTGAGGTTGTTGATATTTCTCCCAGCAATCTTGATTCCAGCTTGTGCTTCATCCAGCCTGGCATTTCTCATAACGTGCTCTGCATATAAGTTAAATAGGCGTGGTAACGATATACAGCCTTGACATACTCCTTTCCCAATTTGGAACCAGTCCATTGTTCCATGTTCAGTTCTGTTGCTTCTTGACCTGCATATGTTTCTCAGGAGGTAGGTAAGGTGGTCTGGTATTCCCATCTCTGTGTAATTTACACAGTTTGTTGTGATCCCCACAGTGAAAGGATTTAGCATAGTCAATGAAGCAGATTTTTTTTTTTTCTGGAATTCCCTTGCTTTTTCTGTGATCAGAGGGATGTTGGCAATTTGATCTCTGGTTCCTCTGCCTTTTCTAAATACAGTTTGTACATCTGGAAGTTCTCAGTTCACATACTGTTGAAACCTGGCTTGCAGGATTTTGAGTATTACCTTGCTAGCATGTGAAATCCTCTTAAGTAATCTCCCTTTATTGTTTTTCTCTGTTCCAAATGATCCTCCATAGCTGTACCAGAGCTAGAGTTTAGAAATACAGTCATGTGTGTCAGTTTTATGTGTCCTACGTAAGAATAAGCTTTCACCTAATGTATTGACATAGCCTTCTTTGCACAGGACCCTTATCTGATTCGTGTTATCTTTTCTCTAGCTTTTCAATATGCCTCTTCCCCATGCTCTGAACAAATGGAATTATTCTGAACAAATGGATTCAGAATTCAGAATATGAAATACACCCCTGCCTCTTACTATGTTTCACTATCTTTCATCATATATATGGCATGTGCTTTTCCCTTCTCTATGCTTGTCAAAGCTCATCCTTTTAAATGGCATTCCTCAATCTTCCATCATTCTTCTAGAACCTTCATAGTTTTGGCCTTCTTTTTTATCTTTTCTTTTTTGCCATTTTTCTTTGAGCAAAGTTGCTTTTAAAAACTGGAGTAAATTGGCTTTAGAAGGAAACTTTTCTTCTCAAATCAAGTGGGAGCTATCCTGTAATTCTTAGGTAGGAAGGTAAATTACCTAATAATTTAATAATTTTGCACTTTAAAGCAGTTCCTGTCTATAGTATTTAGAATAGTTTAGTACATAGCCTGCCTAACTTAGAAACAATTCCTAGGACTTTTAAAGTAATTTGTGTGAGAGATGATGAGAAGTTAAACCAGAACAATTACATCAGCAATGGAGCTGAAGGGCAGAGGCATGAAGAAGATCGAGTTAACAGAACTGGATTAGAGATTGGATGTGAGAAAGAAAAAACAGTAAAAGGAAATTATTGGAATTTATTTTATGCTTACTTTAGAATTCACCTGCTTTCAAAGACCTTCTTCTGATTTGCTGGGTTGTTTATTCATTAATATTCATTTTTTAAGTGCTTCAACAATTTTTTATCAAGTAATGCTATTCAACTCACTAATTTATTCAACAAGTTTTTACTGAGTGACTACTGTATGCCAGGGAATAGACATACAGTAGGCACTTTGGACATAAGGTCAACAAAACTAAATAAGTCACTCTAGTAGGGAAAACTAATTAAATAATCAGTCATACAAGGGCTTACATATCAGTGATTAAAAAAGTGACCACCCTAAGAAAAAATGGCTGCTGCTGCTGCTGCTGTCGTGTCAGTGGTGTCCGACTCTGTGCGACCCCATAGACGGCAGCCCAACAGGCTCCTCTATCCCTGGGATTCTCCAGGTAAGAATACTGGAGTGGGTTGCCATTTCCTTCTCCAATGCATGAAAGTGAAAAGGGAAAGTGAAGTCGCTCAGTCATATCTGACTCTTAGCGACCCCATGGACTATAGTCCACCAGGCTCCTCCATCCATGGAATTTTCCAGGCAAGAGTACTGGAGTGGGTTGCCATTGCTTTCTCCAAAGAAAAAATGGGCAAATACACAGTTAACTCATCAAAGAAATACAGTGGCAATGAAGTTCCCCCTCAAAAATGCTGAGAGGCACTACTTCTGAATCTGGGAGGTAGCTTTTCAGAAAAGTTGGTCAACTTACATTCATCTGGAACTTTATAAGAATGCCCTGTCACACTCTTGCCAGCACTAAATATTATCATGTTTAAGTCTTTGCTAATTCTATAAGCAAAATTCACTTCAGTTCAGTTCAGTCGCTCAGTTGTGTCCGACTCTTTGCAACCCCATGAATCCCAGCACGCCAAGCCTCCCTGTCCATCACCATCTCCTGGAGTTCACTCAAACTCACATCCATCGAGTCGGTGATGCCATCCAGCCATCTCATCCTCTGTCGTCCCCTCTTCCTCCTGCCCCCAAATCCCTCCCAGCATCAGAGTCTTTTCCAATGAGTCAGCTCTTCACATGAGGTGGCCAAAGTGCTGGAGTTTCAGCTTTAGCATCATTCCTTCCAAAGAAATCCCAGGGCTGATCTCCTTCAGAATGGACTGGTTGGATTTCCTTGCAGTCCAACGGACTCTCAAGAGTCTTCTCCAACACCACAGTTCAAAAGCATCAATTCTTCGGCGCTCAGCCTTCTTCACAGTCCAACTCTCACATCCATACATGACCACTGGGAAAACCATAGCCTTGACTAGACGGACCTTTGTTGGCAAAGTAATGTCTCTGCTTTTGAATATGCTATCTAGGTTGGTCATAACTTTCCTTCCAAGGAGTAAGCGTCTTTTAATTTCATGGCTGCAGTCACCATCTGCAGTGATTTTGGAGCCCCAAAAATAAAGTCTGACACTGTTTGCACTGTTTCCCCATCTATTTGCCATGAAGTGATGGGACCAGATGCCATGATCTTCTTTTTCTGAATGTTGAGCTTTAAGCCAACTTTTTCACTCTCCTCTTTCACTCTCATCAAGAGGCATGTGTTCATTTTATAATAGTATCTCTTTGGGACTTCCAAGATGGTGCAGTGGTAAAGAATCTGCCTTCCAATGTAGAGACGTAAGAAATGTGGGTTCAGTCCCTGGGTCAGGAAGATCTTTTGGAGAGGGAAATGGCAACCCACTCCAATATTCTTGGCTGGAAAATCCCATTGACAGAGAAGCATGGTGAGCTAGAGTCCTTGGGGTCACAAAGAGCCGGACATGACTGAGCAGGCACACTCACTCATAGCCCTCAGCATTGAGATTTCTAGAAGGTCTGCAAGAGCCATGACATTGACCTCCATGGATCATTGGTCTTATGAGTTCTGTGATAACAACTGAAGATCCAGACTGGGATAAAATTCCAAGAGGACTAAAAATAGCATGTTTTATATCTTAAAACCTTAGTAATTTTTCTAATCCTTTTGTCCAAGTTTGCCTATTGTTCAGAGATTTTTGAGTTATATATTGAGGTGTATAAAATTATAGCTTTTAAGTCTCTATTCCTATTCAGCAGGAGAAAATTGATTTTTCCCGAATCAAAGTTACTTCCAGTTTAAAGCCCAGTATTACCAGAAAAGGCCCAGTCATTTCCCGAGTCTTCTCCTTCCCTGTGCACATTTCTTTCTGAAGGGTGGTCTGGGGAGGGCTGGTGCCCAGGGTTACTTGTCCCCATGGCTCTGTGATGCCACATCTTCTGGGCCATGAGTGCCCCTCCGTGCTGCTGCCTGGTGATGGTGGAACTTATGACGCCTGTCAGACTGGACTGATCATAACCTGTGATCACATCTTTCTTACTTTTTGTCCTTTCACGTGGCAGTTCTCAGCATTCTTCCTGTCCTGATTTCAAATACTCTCTAGGATAAGTGGCTTTCCCTTAGACAATTCCATGTTGTTTTCAGGAATTGGCAAAAAGCGAAAATAAAAAAGCAGATGCTGTCCCACAGACTTGTGGTACATGTTATGCTTTGTGAGTCCTTCTTGGGTCCACACGTGACTGTGAAATTCTACCCAGACAAGCGGCCTATTAGGCCACATCTTAGCACCTTTCCTTTCTTCCACTTGTCTTGCCAGCACCAGTTCTCTTTCTGGTAAAAATACTTCCCTAGTCCACCGTTTATGGCTTATCCTTTATGTGCTGGGTACTTTGCTGATTTACATAATGCAGAAGCCTCTTATTGCCATGGAAATTCTTGGGTTTCAAAATGATTTCTACCTGCTGTGGATTTAGAGGAGCCTATTTGCCTTCTGAAAGGCAGTGATTTGAAGACACTGGAGAGTAGTGCTTATGAGAATGTCACGACTCCTTGAATGTTGGGTGACACTAATGGTATAAGTAAATGCAGGGTTAAAACTGGCTCAACTGATATTTAAAAATTATCAGACTTCACTTATAATATTTTCTAATTAAGTTATCAGTTCAGTCACTCAGTTGTGACTGACTCTTTGTGACCCCATGGACTGCAGCGTGCCAGGCTTCCCTGCCCATCACCAACTCCTGGAGTTTACTCAAACTCACATCCATTTAGTCGGTGATGCCATCAAACCATCTCACTCTCAGTTGTCCCCTTCTCCTCCTGCCTTTGATCTTTCCCAGCATCAGGGTCTTTTCCAGGGAGTCAGTTCTTCACATCAGGTGACCAAAGTATTGGAGTTTCAGCTTCAGCATCAGTCCTTCCAATGAATATTCAGAACTTTAGGTTATAGGTTAGTGTATTTCTATTAAAATAGATTCTTGACTAAAGAGTCTGTGTTTCCCAACCTACTTGTCTACATTCTTTTGATCATTTAGCACTCATTATAAATAAATTATTGTCTCTCACGGACACATGTGCAGTATATGCAATAATAAAAAGTCATAATAATTTTATTTAACTGTCAGGTTACTTAAAATACACTCATCAAATTCTGAAATTATGGTTAAAAAATTCAGGAATAGATTGCTGATACACAACAGCAGTACATTATGTTGTCAGTAGTTAAAAAGAAGTCATCATGAGCAAAAGTTTAAGACTCCATGGAGAATCAAAGTAGAACCTGTGATGTTGTTTTACTGGAACAGAACCAAAGCAATGTGATATCTATGTATTGTCTTCTATTTTTGTTTGTTTTGTGTGTTTTGCCATATTTATTTATCCATTTGCAGTTTTGTTGAGAAATAATTGATATATATATCACTCTATAAGTCTAAGGCATACAGCCTGACAGTTCGGTTATATATGCTAGTGTGTGTGCTAAGTAGCTACAGTCATGTCCGACTCTGTGTGACTCTGTGGACTAGCCTTCCAGGCTCCTCTGTCCATGGGATTCTCCACACAAGAATACTGGGTGGGTTGCCATCTCCTGCTCCTCCACGGTATCGTCCCAACCCAAGGATGAAACCCACGTCTCCTGCATTGGCAAGCGAGTTCTTTACCACTAGCACTGCCTGGGAAGCCTTTGGTTTACATACACTGTGAAATTATTATTACAGTAGGTTCAGTAACATCCATCTGCTCACATAGAGTAAAAAGAAAAAAGCAGGGAGGAGGAAGCCTTTTCTCCATATTCACACCGGCATTTCTTATCTCATCTTTTTGATAACAGCCATTCTAACAGGCATGAGGTAGTATCACATTTTGGTTTTAATTTGCATTTCCCTAATGATTGGTGATACTGAACATCTTTCCTCATACCTGTTGGCCTTCTGTATATTTTCTTTAGAGAAATGTCTATTCAGATCTTTTGCCTATTTTTAATTGGATTATTTGTATTTTTTCCTTTTGTGTTTTATGATTTTTAAAAACGTATTTTAGATATTAATTCCATCATCGCATGAGTAGTTTGCAAATATTTTTCCCATTTTATGGGTAGTCTTTTCGCTTTATTGATAGTTTCTTTTGCTGTGTCAAAGCTTTTTAGTTTGGTACAGTCCCATTTGTTCTTTTTTTAATTTTATTTTTTGAGCCTTACATGTCATATTCAAAAATTCATTCCCAAGACCCATGTCAAAGAATTGATTCCTGTGTTTATTTCTAGGAGTTTCATGGTTTCAAGGCTTAGTCCATTTTGAGTTAATTTTTGTAAAGTGGCGTAAGACATGGGTGTGGTTTCATTCTTTCACGTGTGAGTATCTAATTATCTCAGCACCATTTACTGAACTAACTGCCTTTTCTCCATTGAGTGTTCTTAGCCCTTTTGTCAAATGTTACTCGACTGTATATGCTTGGGTTATTTTTGGGTTTTCAGTTTTGTTCCATTGGTCTATTTATTGGTTTTTGTGCCCCTATCATATTCTTTTGATGACCATAGCTTTATGGTATGGCTTGAAATCAGGAATATTGCCTTCTCTCTGACCCTATTGTTTTATAATTTAAAAACAAGCATTGTAAAAGAAATATTTTAGTGAATGTGCTGCTGAAGAGAACACTGTAAAAGAAAAATTATAGGATCAATACTTAAGAGATTATTATAACTTACAGCAATTTTCCTTCATTAGTTAGGTTATCTACATTTGGGTAGACAGCTAATATTTAAGGATTTGACAGTGATACTGATGATTTATGTTAATAAACTAATTACAATTAACATAAATGTATTTTATATTGAAATATGAACTACTAACACTATTTGATATTTAATACATATTCAGTAAGTGAAAGGCCATGTTCCAAGAGTATAAATTTATTCAATCCTCACAATAATTCCATTAGTAGATAATACTATTATTACCATTTTATAGGTGAGAAAAATCTGATACTGAGAGAAAGTAAATGTTCAGTCAGTATCCACATGGATATTAAATGGCAGAGCAGAAATTTCAGCCCTGTAGATTGTTCCTTAAAGAATACCTGCTGTTGCATACAGGCCCTAAAACACATGCTGATAAATACAAAGCATAAAATATGCCATGGTGCATTTAATTCTATTATTTTAACTTACTGTGAATGAATAATTAGACATACAAATGTGCTAGAGTTTCTAAGTAGCACTTTGGTAAGTGTAATCTCATTAATTCTTCTGAATTAACTGAAATATAATTACTACATGAGATGACATTTATATTCATAACATTGCAGTTAAAATGGTTGAGCAAAGTTGGCTTAAGATGCTTAAAGGTAAATGCTATTTAAAGTTTTGGTCAGAACCTTGATGACTTAAATACTCAGTGATCCTGCTATAGAAAATACAAAATATTGATTTATGAGTGATTTGATGTTATTTTCAATTATATTGGTTTCTTCACACACACACAAACTAACCCTCTAATTTGTAGTATAATCCTACAAAATATGTTACCACACATTTTACTCATTCAACTGAGGTTAAAAGGTTAAATAATGTGATTATTTTAGTGGAAATTAACCAACGGCAACTTTGGAGCTCAGATCCAAAATCTGGTCATGATTTCACCATTCTGTTCAAATAAATTCTGTATTTATTTGAACAACAGATTTTAATGATGGTTGACAAGGTTGTTAGTATCTTCTCTCATCAGATTATTACAGTAAGTTTATTGATGATTTTTAAACACATTTATTGGAGAAGGCAATGGCACCCCACTCCAGTACTCTTGCCTGGAAAATCCCATGGACGGAGGAGCCTGGTGGGCTACAGTCCATGGGGTCGCGAAGAGTCAGACACGACTGAGCGACTTCACTTTCCCTTTTCACTTTCATGTATTGGAGAAGGAAATGGCAACCCACTCCAGTGTTCTTGCCTGGAGAATCCCAGGGACGGGGGAGTCTGGTGGGTTGCCGTCTATGGGGTTGCACAGAGTCGGACACGACTGACGCGACTTAGCAGCAGCAGCAGCAAACACATTTATATATCACGTGTCCTTTGCTTGAAGATTGTCTTCTTAAAGACACACTTCCTATTTCCACTTTTTTAAATGTAAGTTTTTATTTATTAAAGATAAGAAACTATAAGCTTATATTTAATGTTTAAAATGTATAGAAGTTTCTAGGTAATTGTTTTATATTTCATCATCTATATTATAACCCTTTGGAAAACACTGATTTATTTGAATCAAGTATCCTCTACACATGTCTATTAGAAGGACTAAGTAAAATACACAGGAACTAATTTTCAAGTTTATTTATTTAGTCTGAATATATTTTTCTGATTGCCGCTAAGTCAGAGTTATTGTCTGAGCAAAGTTTCACATGTTGGAGATGCTGGACAAGTCAAAGCACTTGGGCTTGGGATTCCTCTAGAAGAAATCCTGGACCAAGTGAAAAAATGTTTCTTGAGCTCAGAGGCTTTCTCAACAAGGTCTTGAAGCCAACCAGCTGACTTCCCATCTGTTTTCTCACCTACGTCCTAGAGGGCTTTGGATAGAGGATAAGGCACTGTTAGCATGCATTCGGAGAATAAAAGTATTATTGTTTTTACTTTTAACGTGTACCATTTTATATATATTTGAATAAATATTAAATAAGCATAATTTCTGTAATTTAATGCCTTCATAAAAAAAAAAAAATCCATGCAGTATGAGCTTTGTTGGAGGTGGTGTAATGATGGAGGCATTCACTGCAGGTCTGGATGAGAACATTGCAGCCTCAAAATTGGACACATTCCTCAGGGTTTGGATGGGGGACAGATCTGTGGCCTCAGTGAATTAGACAGCAGGAGTCAGAGATGTGACGAGTGTAAGAAAGCAAGGAATACGGTTTCTCCAGTCTTCGACTGCCAGTACTTCCACATTTTTTAACCTTTGAGCAATGATAACGTCAACAAATATTTGTTGGAAAGCCACCATAGCAAATAACATTTAGATGCCATAAAATAATAATAGTAGGCCTTTTTTTCAGGATCAACTCTGTGACAGGTCCTTTACAAGTTAAATCTTATTAGTCCTGACATAATACTGTAAGTATTATATCATCCTTAGTTTGAAGATAAGGAATCAGGTTTAGAAAATATAAGTAATTTGTTCAAGGTCCCAGGGGGAAGCAAATAGTCTGCTGGGCCTCCAAGCTATATCTGCTTGAGTCCAGAACTCATATTCTTCATCATTGTGGATCCTTTAGAGTCAGTTAACTGGTCCTTATAAATAACTCGCTGCCTCGGGCATAGGCACAAATAAAGTCTGGCTCACACTGAAGTTTCTACTAGACACCAAGTGATTAATGCTATTGTTTGATTGATGTGTAGGTAAAGGGAAAGCGCTCAATTTTTTAAGATTATGAACAGTGTAAATCTTATAAAATTAAAATTTTGCCATAACACAAGTAGAATAAAATCTTAATTGGGGAAGATGATCAACAAATAAAAATGTCAATCTAGAAATTGTGCTTGTTTTCTAATTAAGGAGACAGTTGTACAAGTGATTTTTCTTACACTCTAATGATCTTCAGTATAAAGAAGATAATGAATGTGAAGAAAGAAGATGTAGTGTTGCCATTATATATGTTTTTCTTACACAGTAGGATATACCTCAAATTACTGATATCTTTCAGAACACATTCTACCAGTACATATGCATTAAGATGCCACCTTATATTTTCTAAAATAAACACACATTTTCTTTTGTGTTATATTTTGAAATGTTTATACCTAGGATCCATTATAAAGCACTTGGCAGCCCCATTTTTAGATTTTGGTCCTGTAAAAAATACCAGTATAGGTATATGCCAAGACACATTTATAAGATGTCTCTTACAAATTTAGAAGCAATAGAAATATTTTTAAACACAGTAAGTATCTTTTGTTAGGGGGGATTGATACTATGTATAACATAACATCAAAAATAGTGATAAATTTTTGTAAAAAGGTTTTAGAAGTATTATTAAAATATTGTTACATGAAAACCTGAAAATGCAGAGTGGTAGGTAAAACTGAGCTACATTTGGTTACGCATTCTGTCATGAGTGTGTATGTGATGTGTAATATGAAGTCATGTGGTGAAGTGTGTGGGTGTAGAAAACATTCTAGAACTATTCATATCAAGTTATTCAAAAGTGGGTGGGGTTGCAAGTTGTGGGAAACTTTTTTTGGTCCAGTTTTTACACTTCTGTTTTATTTTATTTTTATAAAAACGTGTATTAATTTTGTTAGAAATTTTTTTTTCTTTTTCTGCAGTTTGCCTGGGTCTCAGTGCTCGTGACCACAAGGCACAACTTACCTTTCCAGTCTGATTTGTCCTAATTTCAGGCATCCTGCCTTAATTACGTGATTTTCAGCTGTGCGCTTGATTCCTTTGCTCCTGTGCCTCTCTGTGTCTTGTACCCTCTGGGGGAAAGCCCTTCCCTTCACTTCCCCTCTTCAGGTTCTTTTATGTTTCCAGTTCTACTTCCAGTGCTTCTTCCATAACACATTTTTATATTTCTCGGTTATTTGTCCTTTTCTATTCTTATTTCAAGTTTTCATTCTTCTATCACATCATGTTATGGTCTGCCTTGTAAGTGTACTAATATGTCCATGTGAGTCTCTCATGAAACTGAAGTTTTATCCCTATAATTAGATTATATTACATCAGTAAGTGCCTATAACATTTGAAAGATTAGTAACATTTTATTATTTTTGTGAAGTTTTTGAACAGTTTCAATTTTTTCCTCTATCATAATCTGTTATTGGAGAGACACTTCTTCTTTATATAGATAACCAAGCTTAGAGTTCATAATCTGTACCTCAATTCTATATTAATTACAATTTCTATATAATAGCTGCTTTTTAAACTTCCTCTATTCTCTTATAAAAACACATTACGAGAAGCTGAAATGGGATTTGACAATTCAAATAAAACAGCTTAGGCATCTGCAATTATTTCATAAAATGATGCCAAAATATTATCACATGTAGTATCTCACATGACAGATTTAATAAAGTCTGCTCAGAGAAACACACGTTTTTATAGTGAGATTCCTGTGTAAGTCAATCCAGGTGGCTCCCTTTTATAAGGACAGACAGGATTATTTTCAGTATGATGGAACCAGAGGCAAGAGAGTACAAACTGAAACTGATTTGTGAACAGGAGCTTCCTCAGTAGTCATCCAGGAAGGGAGTTTTGCTCTGTCACAAGTGACTAGTCCCTGGTTTTGAAAAAGAGTGAACTTAAAAGTTATTTTACAACTATTTCCTTTTGAGCTATGACTTCTTAAGCTGGAATGTGATCCAGAATAACATCCCTCTGTATCCAACATTTGTCTTGAGCATTTTTATTGCCTCTCTTTTCCCTCATCTCATCTCACTTCTTCCCTCCCTCTGTTCAACAGATTTACACAGACTGGGCCAACCACTACCTAGCAAAATCGGGCCACAAGCGGCTGATCAAGGATTTGCAGCAAGACATTGCAGATGGAGTACTGCTCGCAGAAATCATCCAGATCATTGGTAAGACCTACCCTCTGGAAAAACAAAACAAAACTTGAAAGTCTCTGCCCCCACCTACTTTGGGTAAAATACAATTTAAGTCGAATGCTTAGAAACTTGGTCCATGTGTCTGTGAGATTAATGTAGCTCTCCCTGTGATTTAATTAAAATGTTTATGTGAGGATGTTTGAAAAAGGCAGTTTGGCCATACTTGTAAATGGCTAGAGCTGTATCTTTACATACACTGAATTGTCAGAAATGAACGCTTCATTAAACCATATGTCTCCCATGTGTGCTTTTCGTTAGCTGGAGCAACTCATACACTCTGAGATTCCTTGAAACTGTATCCTGATCCAGCAGGGACAATTGTGAAAGGTTTCATGTCAGCAGTCATTTGGCACAAGCTGAGGAATTAACGGCAACTTCCTTCTCAGTCACTTTTTTTTTTTTTGCCTGATTCCTGCATATGGACTTGGCGGCTGCTAACAAGTGTGTCCTGTACACAGCTTAGGAGACAAAGTGAATGTAGCAGCAGCGTTTTGCTTGTGGTTTTTTTTTTTTTTTCTTAGTCTCTTGTGTGTGTGTTTCACTTCATGGCTTAAGCATGTCGTTCTTTTTTTCTCTCTTTTATTTTATTTCTTGGCTTTAGCAAATGAAAAAGTTGAAGATATCAATGGATGTCCTAGGAGTCAGTCTCAGATGGTAAGAATCATGTTTATTCTAAATATAATGCCTGTCTTCACTTCCAGAGTTAACTGCATTTATAAATGGACTAGAAATTTCTTTTGCATATGTTCCTGCTTATTCAAGAAACCATTTGATTGTATTCTATCATGTATGTATATCTCTTTGGGTGCAATTTAGGAAAAAGTGATAGCATCAATATGTTTGAATATGTATGACTTTTGAAAAAGCAGTCTCCAGGTGTTTTATCAGATCCTTGACATTTTTTTGTGTTCTGGTGTCTGAATAATTTCACTAGTGGCAGGAAATCCCATTTCCAGTTTTAAGGGGAGCCTTTTTGTCTGAACAACTGATTTGAAGAACAGAAGTTGTCATGTGCATTTTAAAAATATATAAATAGTATTTTCTTTGCTCATAACAAAGTCCAGTATAAACATATGGACTCTTCAGCACTCTTGGAAATGACTCTATAAAGGCAGGCTGCTGGTTTTGCTGAGCAGGGACTAACTAGGGGATATGATTCATAGCTTTTTCCAGAAAGTAGCTGATCTAGAGATCTGTATCTCACCCAGCCCTCTCTTATCTTTACTAGTTGGTAAAGGGTAGAGTTTTGTAATAAAACAATAGATTGATAAACTACTGAGATTAGAAGCCCACCCCTTTATTAATTAAATAACCACAATTTAATTTTATAGGACAACCTGAAGCCAAAATGCCTTAGTTGAAGTTACGTCAGCAGATATAATTAGGAGTGACAGCCAAAATTCAGAAGATGAGGTTTTTCCAAAACTCTTTTTAGCATAGAATAGACCTTTAAAATAAAAATAATGAGTTCTTAATTGACAGCAATACAAAGAATGAAAAGAAATGATAAACTTTTTGACCTGCTGACCTGATATTGGTAATGTCAGAAAACTGAAATCCAAAATCATAAAAAAATAATTTAGTTTTAAAGAGTGATTAACTAGCATGTCTAGTGTGTGTGTGTGTTTAAGCACACACTAAGGACCTATTACAATGTCGTGAACTCTCTGTCGCTGTTGTGGAAAAAAAAAAAATCACTATAAAGAAAGATTCTCTGTAAAACACTTTAGTTTGAGGGAAAGTTCCTGATCTAATTACTCTGGGCACAAAGATGACTCTATAAAAATTAATTATGGTTGTTTCCTGAAGTTTTACTGGAAGTGATTATAATACCTTTGGGCCCTGCTGCAGTGAAAGCTCCTTGATGTTGGCAAAGACATGTAACTTCTCTGACCTTCTGCTTTCTCATCTGTAAAATAAACCCTAATTATCATATGATAATAACATATAACTGTGGACATTCTTTACCACCTAAACTGACATGGAAATGCAGAATAGTACTGCTACTAACTTTATAAAGGGCACATTCATTAATTAATACCTGTTAAAAACTTTGTAAGGTTTCTTATAAAAGCACCATAGTCCCTGAATATCACATTATGTTTCTCAAACCCAACACTATTGGTTTTACTTTCCTTATTTCAGTCATCAAGAGATGTTGGATACTAAAATTCTTATCTTCACTGCTGTCATTCCAACTTGATTCTGATAACAGTTCAGTGAATAGCCAAGCTATTGCTTCATGATAGATAATAAACGAACCTCCAAAGCTCATAACTATAGACAGAGATGCAGTCCTTGGATATTCATCTGAAACATCTGTGCCTAAGATTCTACAAATATGAAAATATCTCATAAGGTTCTCTTAATTTTATTACTTCCTGCTCCTTTAGCCCTCAAATGTCATATAACATCTAGTATACAATGTTATGTTGATATTTCTGCTTCTGATGAAAAAAAAAGAACACAGAAAAACCAAAACCTGAGAAATGCATGTTATAAAATAGGTGTTTTTTTCCAGCCAAAAGTTTTAGTCAGAATTACACTGAAATATGAGTAACAATGACTTGTAACCTCATTTTTATTTTTTTGTGGTTGAATTTTTAACCTGAAATTGGCATGGCTTCCCTGTGGTGATTCACAAGAATACATGTGACACAAATGTAACTTTTTTGGTTGAATCATTTTTGCCTCTATTCTTAAAAATTGGCACTGGTAACATGTTATTAATGAATAAAATTCTAGATTTTAGCCGAGATAAGAAAGTAGAGGAAATAGAATTATGATAGCGTGACTAGGTTTATAAAGTTGATATTTCTGTCCCAAACAGGATGTGGCCTGCTTCTTTTTTTGTGTAACAGCCAAGCAATGCTGCATTAGTAACAGTGAGCACTGTCCTTCCTCATAGAACTACTTGTCCAATTCTTTATATATATATAAAGGATTGTTCATGGCCTTTGGGTTGGCATTCACGTTTGATAACAAAAGGTAAGGTAAAACTAGGTCTGCTACTATTTCTAGTTACAAAGTGGTTTTTTTTTTCTCTTTTAATTTTAAACTTGATAACCTTTTTTTTTTTTTTTTTTTTTAGCAGTTAGTTGCTCAGTCATGTCTGACTCCTTGCAAAACCACGGACTATACAGTCCATGAAATTCTCTAGGCCAGAATACTGGAGTGGGTACCCTTTCCCCTCTCCAGGAGATCTTCCCAACGCAGGAATCTAATCCAGGTCCCCCACATTGCAGGCAGATTCTTTACCAGCTGAGCCACAAGGGAGACCTTTACTGGATTATTTTACGCCTTTATGAATAGATGTTCTCTTGTAGTATGAATCTATAGGAAATCGATGAACAGCCAGATGTTCATATTTGGGTGAGATTAACTGAGCTCATAAGGCCCAGATATAAGGACACTTGAGAATCAGAAACAAATATTCAGATAAGTAATAACGACAGTGTTACATAGGGAAGAACAAAAGGAATGTGGAGGGAGTGAGCTTGGTGTGTTCCAGAAACAGAAGACCATGTGGTTTGGGCACAGTGAGAGGTGTTCAGAGGGGAAGATGGAAGCCTAATTATGTGGAAGCAAAGGAAGGTCCACTGTGTTACTCTATTGATTGAGGAGCCTTTAGAAAACTTTTAAAGCTGGACCATGTTATGATCTGATGTAAATATTTAAAAAGATCACCCCAGGTGCTTTCTGAGAATTGTATAGTCCTTAAGTGTTGACTTTCAGTTGGGTGTGGGAGATGAAAAATGTAGGGACTATGCAGTACTCCCCAATTTTTTGGCCTGAATGAGTAAATAGTTACCATTAAATAAGATGGTTATTATGGAGGGAGAAAACAGGTTAAAAGGTGAACGGGGGGAGATGACAAATTCAGATTTTCACTAATATAATTTGATGTATCCATTGGAACGTGAAGTGCAGGTGACTGGAGGCAATTAGGCATGTGTTTCCAAATCGGAAGTAAGGCATTGGTGAGAATGTACTTGTGTGTAGGCACTGATTGAAGTGGACAAGGGTGAGATCTCTAGGAGATCTGTGTGAGTCAGATAGGAAGAAAGCTGAGGTTCTCACCTTGCGGTACACCAGCATGTATGTGACGAGGAGAGGTGTAGGAGTCAGAAGAGGGTGAAAAGAGTGGTGAGAAAGTGAGCCCGTCATTGAGAGGTACACTCAACATGTGTGGATTGTTAATCATTAGGGTAGCTATGGTAGCTTAAGCTATAGTGCATACTTGGGTTAGCCTAGTGGGACAGGGAAAAGTGAAATGAGGGAAATGTGATGGATACTGTCCAGGGCTACATGAAAATAGGTAGGTATACCAAAGGTGAACACTTAGTTCTAGTAATTAGACAGGCATTAATGACCTCCAAGTAAACATCTTCTGTAAGAGTGATCATGTGTTCAGGAGTGGCTGAGAGGGGCAGACAGCCACTGAGTGTTTAATATTTTTCTAGGATTTTCCTGTTGAAGGGGAAACATGGTTTGAGAGGAAGGCAGGGTGAGGGGAGTTTTTGCAAGGGGGAAGTAGAGAAGGAGGAAGCAGGAAGGAGAGGGGAGGGAGATTCCGGGGACATGCCGGATCCTCAAGGAAGTGGCAGAGGAGGAAATTTGAAGTCTGGGTGGAAGATTTAATGTTGGAAAACAATGGGAATACATTTTCGTTTATGTCATGTCATAAGGGAATATGATCGCATGAAGAGGTATTTGTTAATGGATTACATAGAAATTAAAGAAATTCAAATAAATGTAATGATTTCAGATTATTAGATAATATTAATGTGCTCTTTTCCATGTCATTCTGTAATGATTAACTATAATATAAAAAATTGATTATAGTATTTTATAACATACAATTCAACAATAATTCTTTCAAATATCATTGACTAAAGAGCAGATATTTGGACAATATGAACTTGTCTTTACAGCAGTTTATTAGCATGATTATTGAGAGGTTCCAATTCATATTTATTGTTTCAACTGTTATCTATTGCTATATCTTTCTTTAATAAGCTTAAGACTAAATTCATCCTGCGGGGGGCGGGAAACAGAGCTAAGTTTGCAGAAGCTTATTCAATACTATATTTAACCTCATCCAAAGATGAAGTTACTAATATGGATGGCACCTGTTAAGTAATTTCTAGGTGGGTGGTATCAGGATTCAAAATATATGCTGCATGCCACAACTTTGGTGAGATTACATGAGGAAATAAATTAGTCAACTATAAATACCAGGAATGTCCAGAATGCCCAGCAGATTAAAAATAGCAGAAAAAAAATGCCCAACATGTATTTGAAATGCAGAGGCACAAGTGCAAGGTTCGTAGACAAAAATGAAAGACATATAGGGGAAAAGTTGTTTGGAAAACAAAATTTTCTTTATTTTAAAATAGCCCATTAGAGCACTTGGCCAGTTAGCTCCGTTGGTTAGAGTAGAACACTAATAAAATAGACCATGGTATTTAACAATCTTCATAAATGCATGGAGAGATTAGGAAATTTGATTATGTGCAATAGTTGCAAACCAAGAATTAGATTATGGGGCAGAACTGAGAATCTGGCAAATGCAGTTCCCAGCTTGTCCTTCCTGTTTTCTGGCTCATCCCTTCACCTCACTCTAGTAGCTCAATTGTTTTCTTAGCCACAACCTTCTACCTTCTTTCCTATCTTATTGTATTGCTTGAAACTTGCTGATATGAGGATTTTTGTAACGCTTGTGCCTCTTACAATTTTCTGTTCCTAGATGAAATAATAGGTTTTAGTCTTCCCTTAATTCTGTGAATCCATGTCCTACAGAGTTGTGGCTGCCACAATAATTACTGTATTTCACAGGCATCTTTGTTCCATTTCTATAGTTTACAGGAATCCAGACAGGGAAGCTATTCTTGATAGAAAAATTATTCTGTTGTTTTATCTGTATGCTGCCCTTTCAAGTTTTAATTCTTCCAGCCACTGCTTGTTATTGCTGCCCTTTTAAAGGATCTATTTAGGTAAGATAAGATGAGGTTTCTAACCAAATAGGGAAAAGATAAAATATTGGAATGCTCTAAAGATTTAATAAAATCTTATAAATGGCACACTGCAGGATTCTAGCACTATGACTCAGAGGAGTGGAATATTGCTAAGTTAGTCCATTCGCATGACCCCCTGCCATTTTGAAACTGTTCATCTTCTGGAATGTCTAGAAAAAGATAGCTTAATGAAGACAAATGTTTTCCTACAAATAGAGCTCTGATCTCTAAAGAACCATTAACTAAATATCTACTTTGTAGTTTGCTTAACAGTTTCATTATTTTTATTTAGGCTCACACTTCAGAAGATTAAGCATAAACTACAAGTATTAGGAAATTTATATTAAATTATTGATCCAATTTATTTATATTATTAATATAAACCACCCTGATGATTTTTAAAGCTGAGTTTGTCTCTAGAAGTTGTTCAGTATACTCATATGTAAAGTTTGAATGAAAAAATTGAAGTAAAATGGGGACATTGAGAGTGTGTCATGTTTAAAGGACAGTGATCACTGGAGTTCTAATTCTGATTAGATGAGTCAGGAAAAAAGTCCATAAATATTCAAAGTCTTCACTAATTTCTATAGTGAGGAAATCAGACTGATAAACTCTGAAATCCGTTGGAATGCTGATGTGCTATACTGATTTAATAAAATAGCAAAGACCATGCTTTCTGTTCAGTATTTCTTCTTAGAGATGTACTTGGGTTTTCAATCTTTATAACTTTTTAAAACAGCATCCATAGTAAGGTAAAAAAGATATTTCCTAAGATGTATTAAGTCTAATTTACAATGAAAAACAATACTGTTATGAACGTTACCTAGTCTGCCATTCAGAAATCAAGTAAATGCTGAAAATATAAGAATGCTTTTCTGTATTAACTATAATATAGAGTAAATAGTGTAAATGTTTTTCTTATAAGTGTCAATATTATAATTGGTTTGTGTCATTAGTAGGACAAATGGAAATTAAAGTTAAGTAGCTAATTTTGAATTGGATACCAGATATCCACATACAATTTTTTTCTTTCTTTTTGAAGATAGGATGTACCTTATTTCTGTTTTTACAGGTAGTTATTAAGCTTTATATCTGTATGGAGAAAACAACTGCAAATGTACTTTGTATTTCTGCTGTACATTTGAATATCGACCACTTTCTTAAATATTTAGAATGTTCTTATCCCTAATAGTTTGACTTAAAATACTGTACGATGTTTCCCAGTGATAAGCCACTATCCCGGTTAACATGAAATACAGTCACACCTAATATTAGAAAACATATTTTGTAGCAATCCTTTCATAACTTTAGCTTTTATCACCTTAAATGGTCTAATTTTTAAAAAGAACCTACTGCTCCATCTTTTTCAATTCCCTTTTTAATATTTATAGATAATTACCACTTTCAATACTCAGTAGTGAAAAAAAATATGAAAAAAGAGAAAATTTTAAAATCCTAGCTTGGAAAACAATATACTAAGATATGAGATCATTTTAACTATGACCTGTGGTATTCATAGCTTAACAACCTATAAGTAAAAATACTTCCATCGGGCAGAAAAACAAAATGAAATGGGAGAAACTTTTTCATTTGACCTCAGTATGTTCAGTTGAGAAGTTTATATTTGATAAGATAAATTACTTGAAAATCAGCAGATGTACCAAATCTCCTTTATTAAATAATTTATATGAGTTAAATTAAACTGACCTGTGTGGATAGCCATAGACAAAAATTCATGATGTATCAGGTTACACTTGAAAACATTGTATTGCCCTTTAATTTGTATAAGTCATGTTTCAAACATAAAAAATATTATGAAATTGCATCCCATGCATGCATCCTAAGTCACTTTAGCCGTGTCCTATTTTTTATGGTCCTGTGGACTGTAGCCCACAAGGCTCCTCTGTGCAAGGGATTCTCCAGACAAGAATACTGGAGTGGGTTCCCATGTCTTCCTCCAGGGGACCTTCCTGACCCAGGGATCAGACCCACTTCTCTTACATGTCCTGCACTGTAGGTTGCTCTTTACCACTAGTGCCACCTGGGAAGCCCATTATGAAACTGCATCGCAGAAGCATCAGGCTCTAGAGATGGACCTGAGAGTGCGGCAGTACCAGTATCGCTTATTGATTCACTTGTAGACTAACTGCCAACCGTCTGTATCCAGGGCTGTACTAGACGCTTTGCTTGCATTTCCATTGCACCATCAGAGCAAACCTATGAAAGAATTTGCCTCATTGAGTCTGCTTGTGTCCCTTTTCAGTAAGTGGAAGAATCGGTTTTTGTCTCATGTCTATTTAAGACTAAAAAAACAACAATTTGAGTCTAGGCCACATTGCTTTTAAACTTATTAATAAATGCATTTAACAAAATAAGGTCTGAAACTCAAGTCTTTAAATTTTAACCTCTTCATCTTCCACCTCTCCCTCCTTCTTCTTTAGTGTTTGGATCCTTTTCCTCTCTCCCCTCCCTCCAAACTTGCAACATAAAGGAGTGTTTTTCTTTAATACAATACTTGTTTATTCCATCTACAGCAGAAATAGGAGCTTTGGTTAGTTTGGGAGAGCATACAGGCATATGGGATAATGATTTATAGATTTTATGGTGAAATTATGCATTTGAAAAATATTATTATATGTAGCTTTACCCTTATATGTAATATATATATAGATAGATATTATGTAAGTTTAGAACAGTTTTATAATTTCATAATAAAAAACAAAAATTCCTTGTTTTGTTCTCTGTAACAAACGGAGAAGCAAGAACTTACTAAAAACCCAGAGAATATATTTTCAGGTTAATAGGTACTGATGCAGTATTTTATAATTTTATATTTATAACACTTTCTATTGGCAATTATAGCCTATAATGAAGATTTAATATCATCTTTAATAGGTAACTAATATTAAATGATGTTCATCATTCTCTAACACCAAGTCAGTTAAAGCAGAATATAGAATTTTAAACAAAAAACAATTTTTATCTGATAAAGTCCTAATAAATTTTCCATTTGAGTACCCTTATATATCTATCTAATTGCTCTTATACACACACATTCTGTAATATGTGTGTTTATATGGGCATTTCTAGTATGAAAATATGGAGAAGGCAATGGCACCCCACTCCAGTACTCTTGCCTGGAAAATCCCATGGGCAGAGGAGCCTGGTAGGCTGCAGTCCGTGGGGTCGCTAAGAGTCAGACACGACCGAGCGACTTCACTTTCACTTTTATGCATTGGAGAAGGAAATGGCAACCCACTCCAGTGTTCTTGCCTGGAGAATCCCAGGGACGGGGGAGCCTGGTGGGCTTCTGTCTGTGGGGTCACACAGAGTCGGACACGACTGAAGCGACTTAGCAGCAGCAGCAGCAGTATGAAAATATATACATACACATGTATACACACAGACATAGATACACATATGCCTAGTATAGAGCTAAGCTCTTCATAAACATCTGTATTCCTCACATAATATATTGTGTGGGAGCTGCTTTCATTCTCATTTCACAGATAGGTTAGCTGAGGCTTCAGGAGAGTAAAAACTTTATCAATTTATTTTTTTGAATTCTTACAGGGTGTAAATGTCATAACTAGGATTCAAACTCAGATTTGAGTGCAAACTTTAAACTATTATTCTGTAGTACTTAATCATGTGTCTCACCCCAGACCAAATTAACACAAAAACAAACTGAAGAGCCAAACAGAATTACTATTTCCTACCTCTCCCTATCCCACAGCACAAACTAACTTGAAATAGAAAAACAAAGCATGGGATATAGGGCACAGTGGCAAGAGGTACCAAGTTAAACTGCATCTTTCATCTGCACTCCCCATAGATTAGCAAATCAATCCTCAGAGGACAAGGCCTAGAGATCTGCATGCTCACAGACCCCAACTCACCCTTACGTGCTAAAGACTCACCCTTGCCCTGCTGCCCTGCTAAGTAGATAATTGTGTTAGTTTCTTGTGCTGTAACAAATTATCACAAATGTGGCTTCAAACAGTAGAACTTTAATCTCTCACTTGTCTGGATGCAAGAAATCTGAAATCAGTACTCAGTCAGTCAGTTCAGTCGCTCAGCCATGTCCAACTCTTTGCGACCCCATGGACTGCAGCATGCTAGGCTTCTCTGTCCATCACCAACTCCCAGAGCTTACTCAAACTCATGTCCATCGAGTTGGTGATGCCATCCAACCATCTCATCCTCTGTTATCCTCTTCCCCTCCCACCTTCAATCTTTCCCAGCATCAGGGTCTTTTCCAATGAGTCAGTTCTTCACATCAGGTGGCCAAAGTATTGGAGTTTCAGCTTCAGCATTAGTCCTTCCAATGAATATTCAGGACTGATTTCCTTTAGGACTGACTGGTTGGATCTCCTTGCAGTCCAAGGAACTCTCAACAGTCTTCTCCAACACCACAGTTCAAAAGCATCAATTCTTTGGTGCTCAGCTTTCTTTATAGTCCAACTCTCACATCCATACATGATTACTGCAGACAGCACAGCTTTGACTAGATGGCTCTTTGTTGGTAAAGTAATGTCTCTGCTTTTTAATATGCTGTCTAATTTGGTCATAGCTTTTCTTCCAGGAGCAAAAGTCTTTTAATTTCATGGCTGCTGTCACCATCTGCAGTGATTTTGGAACCCCAAAAATAAAGTTTGTCACTGTTTCCATTGTTTCTCCATCTGTTTGCCATGAAGTGATGGGACCAGATGCCATGATCTTAGTTTTCTGAATGTTGAACTTTAAGCCAACTTTTACACTCTCCTCTTTCACTTTCATCAAGAGGCTCTTTAGTTCTTCTTCGCTTTCTGCCATAAGGGTGGTGTCATCTGCATACCTGAAGTTACTGATATTTCTCCCAGCAATCTTGATTCCAGTTTGTAGCCTGGCATTTCACATGAGCTACTCTGCATATAAATTAAATAAGTAAGGTGACAGTATACAGCTTTGACATACTCCTTTCCCGATTTGGAACCAGTCTGATGTTCCATGTCCAGCTCTAACTGTTGCTTCTTGACCTGCATACAGATTTCCCAGGAGGCAGGTCAGGTGGTCTGGTATTCCCATCTCTTTAAGAATTTTCCACAGTTTGTTATGATCTACATAACATCAGTATCCCATGGCCAAAATCAAGCCTTCAGCAATCCTGTGCTCCCTCAAGGGGCTGTAGGGGGAATCTATTCCTTGTTTGTTCCAGCTGCTGGTAACTGCCAGCATTCCTTGGCTTGTGGCCACATCAATCATTCTATATGTTCATCTACCAGAATATAAAAAGCATTGGATAGTTGTGAAATAATTTGGAATCACTTAAACCTTATAAACTTAGACTCTGTATGGAGCACATAGATTTTACATGTTCTTTATGTCCTTGTTTGTTAGTCAGTCATTTGGGTCTGATTCTTTGAGACCCCGTGGATCGTAGCCCATCAGGCTCCTCTGTCCATGGGATTCTCCAGGCAAGAATACTGGAGTGGGAGTGGGTTGCCATTTCCTCCCAACCCAGGAATCAAACCTAGGTCTCCTGCATTGCAGGCATATTCTTTACAATCTGAGCCACCAGGAAAGCCCATACTCTCACTGAACAATTTCATCCTTACATTCAACCATCTTGTGCCAGACCAGTATCCTACCTAGCTGTCTGTTAATCATGTAGAGACCTTGAGTCAAAAGCTAGAACTGACTTAACTCAGAATGCCTCAGTTACAGTGGTAGGAAGCATAGTATGGCAATAATTGTTATTTCATTGAAGACTGATGGGGATGCGTTTGAATTCTGGTTCTGCTGTGTACTCAATTGTGTAAACTTATAAAAAGTACAGAGAATGCAATGGCACCCCACCCCAGTACTCTTGCCTGGAATATCCCATGGACAGAGGAGTCTGGTGGGCTGCAGTCCACGGGGTCGATAAGAGTCGGACACAACTGAGCGACTTCACTTTCACTTTTCACTTTCATGCGTTGGAGAAGGAAATGGTAACCCACTCCAGTGTTCTTGCCTGGAGAATCCCAGGGACGGTGGAGCCTGGTGGGCTGCTATCTATGGGGTCACACAGAGTCAGACAGGAATGAAGTGACTTAGCAGTAACAGTAGCAGTATAAAAATATGTCATTTCTAAGGCTTTATTGAATGATCAGAATATCAAATTTTCCAGCCTCTATAGTGAAAATGATAAGGATTTTGCATTTGGAGTAAATAATATACATGCTTAATGTGTATGAATTCCCTTCCTGTGCTGGGATTTTGAGTGATGGAGAAAGAAGTGGCTTCTAACCCATGTCCCCTGCTTCTGTGCTTCACATGTAGTATGAGGTTCCTCACAGTGCAGCCTGTTGTGAAGTTAATATTTTACATATGACATATTAAAATTAAACCCATTAAAATGGACTTTTAAAATTAAAGCACATGGCAGATAGTATGGGTAGAAATTGATTTGTGAAATGTTTATTAATTTCTATCTATAAACCTATGTATATACTGTGTGATCATAAAAAAAAAGAAGATATCTTCCGTGCAACACTGACAATTTATTTCTTTTGCTTCAAATACACTATTACTGTCCTGAGCCTTAAGATCAAGCCCAGCCACTAGCAAGATGTGGAAGATGTTACACATCCAGCGTTATCTCTATGGATTCATCTTCTGCCATTAGATTTGCTAGATCTCAAGATTCTTGATCTTGGAGTCCCTTCTTCCTGAACACTCCTCTGACACAGTTTCTTAAAACCTTTTGAAGGCCACCAGAAAGGTCTATTTTCACATTGATAACAAAGAAGTTGTGGGAAAAGCTTTAAGTAGGGTTCAACTCTTAATATTCCTAGCTATTCTGAATTCCTTGCAAGTCCTTTAACTTAAGGTGTTTCTCACCCCTCAAGGGTTCACATATTGTACCTTCCTTGGCTTCGCTTCACCCCACATCCTGTTATTTGGTTAACCCTTCCTAACCTTTCAGGGACTAGTTCAGGTTTCCCTTGAAGCAGAAATATATATGTGTGTGTGTGTGTGTGTGTGTGTCAAGTTAATGACACAGACTCTGGTTTTGATATATTCTGTCTGTGTAACCTTGAGCATCTCAATTTAATTAGCTGATCAACACTTACCCCTGGAAAAAATGTTATACTTATGGTAACTTTGTAACTTTGGTAAATTTGGCCTTGGAATACAGAATGAAGCAGGGCAAAGACTAATAGAGTTTTGCCAAGAAAATGCACTGGTCATAACAAACACTCTCTTCCAACAACACAAGAAAAGTCTCTACACATGGACATCACCAGATGGTCAACACCAAAATCAGATTAATTATATTCTTTGCGGCCAAAGATGGAGAAGCTCTATACAGTCAGCAAAAACAAGACCAGGAGCTGACTGTGGCTCAGATCATGAACTCCTTATTGCCAAATTCAGACTTAAATTGAAGAAAGTAGGGAAAACCACTAGACCATTCAGGTATGACCTAAATTAAATCCCTTATGATTATACAGTGGAAGTGAGAAATAGATTTAAGGGCCTAGATCTGATAGATAGAGTGCCTGATGAACTATGGAATGAAGTTCGTGACATTGTACAGGAGACAGTGATCAAGACCATCCCCATGGAAAAGAAATGCAAAAAAGCAAAATGGCTGTCTGGGGAGGCCTTACAAATAGCTGTGAAATGAAGAGAAGCGAAAAGCAAAGGAGAAAAGGAAAGATATAAACATCTGAATGCAGAAATCCAAAGAATAGCAAGAAGAGATAAGAAGGCCTTCTTCAGTGATCAATGCAAAGAAATAGAGGAAAACAACAGAATGGGAAAGACTAGAGATATCTTCAAGAAAATCAGAGATACCACAGGAATATTTCATGCAAAGATGGGCTCGATAAAGGACAAAATGGTATGGACCTAACAGAAGCAGAAGATATTAAAAAGAGATGGCAAGAATACACAGAAGAAGTGTACAAAAAAGATCTTCGTGACCCAGATAATCACGATGGTGTGATCACTGACCTAGAGCCAGACATCCTGGAATGTGAAGTCAAGTGGGCCTTAGAAAGCATCACTATGAACAAAGCTAGTGGAGGTGATAGAATTCCAGTTGAGCTATTTCAAATCCTGAAAGATGATGCTGTGAAAGTGCTGCACTCACTATGCCAGCAAATTTGGAAAACTCAGCAGTGGCCACAGGACTGGAAAAGGTCGGTTTTCATTCCAATCCCAAAGAAAGGCAATGCCAAAGAATGCTCAAACTACCGCACAATTGCACTCATCTCACACGCTAGTAAAGTAATGCTCAAAATTCTCCAAGCCAGGCTTCAGCAATATGTGAACCGTGAACTTCCTGATGTTCAAGCTGGTTTTAGAAAAGGCAGAGGAACCAGAGATCAAATTGCCAGCATCTGCTGGATCATGGAAAAAGCAAGAGAGTTCCAGAAAAGCATCTATTTCTGCTTTATTGACTATGCCAAAGCCCTTGACTGTGTTGATCACAATAAACTGTGGAAAATTCTTCAAGAGATGGGAATCCCAGACCACCTGATCTGCCTCTTGAGAAATTTGTATGCAGGTCAGGAAGCAACAGTTAGAACTGGACGTGGAACAACAGACTGGTTCCAAATAGGAAAAGGTGTACGTCAAGGCTGTATATTGTCACCCTGCTTATTTAACTTATATGCAGAGTACATCATGAGAAATGCTGGATTGGAAGAAACACAAGCTGGAATCAAGATTGCCGGGAGAAATCTCAATAACCTCAGATATGCAGATGATACCACCCTTATGGCAGAAAGTGAAGAGGAACTCAAAAGCCTCTTGATGAAAGTGAAAGAGGAGAGTGAAAAAGTTGGCTTAAAGTTCAACATTCAGAAAACGAAGATCATGGCATCCGGTCCCATCACTTCATGGGAAATAGATGGGGAAACAGTGGAAACAGTGTCAGACTTTATTTTTCTGGGCTCCAAAATCACTACAGATGGTGACTGCAGCCATGAAATTAAAAGACATTTACTCCTTGGAAGGAAAGTTATGACCAACCTAGATAGCATATTCAAAAGCAGAGACATTACTTTGCCAACAAAGGTCCGTCTAGTCAAGGCTATGGTTTTTCCTGTGGTCATGTATGGATGTGAGAGTTGAACTGTGAAGAAGGTTGAGCGCCAAAGAATTGATGCTTTTGAACTGTGGTGTTGGAGAAGACTCTTGAGAGTCCCTTGGACTGCAAGGAGATCCAACTAGTCCATTCTGAAGGAGATCAGCCCTGGGATTTCTTTGGAAGGAATGATGCTAAAGCTGAAGCTCCAGTACTTTGGCCACCTCATGCGAAGAGTTGACTTATTGGAAAGGACTCTGATGCTGGGAGGGATTGAGGGCAAGAGGAGAAGGGGATGACAGAGGAATCGATGGCTGGATGGCATCACTGACTCGATAGACGTGAGTCTGGGTGAACTCCGGGAGTTGGTGATGGACAGGGAGGCCTGGCGTGCTGCGATTCATGGGGTCGCAAAGAGTCGGACATGACTTAGTGAATGATCTGATGGTAACTTTAGAAGAAGAGATCTTTGTAACCATGATAGATAATCTTAGTTCTAATAAATTTCCTAGTCTCTTACCTCTGATTATGAATAGACTGTTTAGCAGTCTGTGTTTCTCTATAACATTCATTGCATTACATTGGAATCATCTCTCCTATGAGATTATATATGTATTTAAGGTCTTGGACATGTCTCAATGAATAAATAATCATTATGTGAATGAATGAAAACAAACATCTTAACAGTTTTAACCAATGCAAAAACATTATTGCATTTTACTTTAATTTTCTAAGTGTTTATATTTTAAAGAGTTATAATAAAATCTTTGGCTGAAATCTATATAATCATTTGTATTTTGCCATATGATAGAAGTTTGCTCAAACTGAGCCATCTTATTTATTTTTTTGGTTGAAATAAAATTTAGTTAATTTATACAATGACATTAGCAATACTTGTTTATCTTGAAAAATGGGAAGAATCATTAATTTAAAATAGCACGAGTCACAAAAGAATTTACATCCAGAGAGAATAAAAGTTACATTTGGTTTATATTCTTCTACATATTTTCTATGTATGATTCATAACAGCAGTACCTACAGACATGCCCTAACCAGGATGCCTTGTGTCTGCAGAGAAAACTCAAGTCTTTTAAGTATTATGCCTGCTATCTGGTTTACAGTTATTTAGCTTTTATATTGCAGTGGTTTTAGGATCCCAGTGGGTATTGGGAGCCTTTTCAGTTCCAGGCCAGATTTACTCTGTAAGCATGACTGCAGAGAGGAAAGGCTGGCACGGTCTGTTTTCAGATGTCCTTGTGAGCAATTGTATTGCTCTCGGTAGCTCTTATGGGCATGCCTGCTCCTCCTTCTGAAGCTTGCCCAACCTTATCAAAATCAGACTTATCCTGTGTGTCCAAATAATACTTCTTCCATAGTGAAAGCTGATAAATCCATTCTCTTCACTGCCACACTGTTCTTTATAATTCTCTTTTGGAATATTATGCCTTGTGTTATGCTGATTTATGAATCTTTTTTCGTTCTCTTCAGCTGTATTACAAACTCACAAAGCTCACAAAGGCAAAGATATTTTTTCCTTCCTTATGTTGTCTCATTTTCTAATAACAAGATGCAGTGTGAAGAAAGGAAAGAATTCAAAGTAGGTTCCAGAACTATAGGGTTTTTGAATATTTCAATGTAAAACAGGTAGAACAAGAAGGTCCACTTGGTCATGTAATATTTAGTGTCTTCAACTCTATAATTCTTTCAGTAAAACTTATTTTGAAATGAATTAATATAAAACTTTTTTTTTTCCTCAAAGCACATGTGTATACCTTGGCAGCAATCATTTTAAAGCAAAAAACCTCTCATTGGATATTATTGCTTTAATTTTGCACAAAATTACATTTAAAAAGAAATGTAAACAGTTGTCCATTTTATAAAGACAAAGTCTGGAATGTATTTTTTCTTTTTATTTTCTTTAAAAGACATTTTGACCTTCCTATGAAGCTTAGCTAGAGAAGACATTGGCAGAACTTCGTATGTCCTCATACATAGCTTTTGATGAGAATTTAATAAGACAGAGAACAGTACCTTGCCAAGTATTAACTTTAAACCTTATTTACTTTAGAATTTCAAGATTTATGGAATACCAAAAAACCCATGGAGATGACTCACAAAGAACTGGAACTTTCTAGTTTCCTACACTCTTTTAAAAAGTCTTAGTTATTTAACTTTGCTACATATTGCCATGACTAATACTGAAATCAACTCATGAATTAACATAAATTAATCTGTTTCTTTTTGGTTCTCACCCCAAATGGTTAATCACTCTCTGGTTATTGTGCTGAAATGGACTATTTAAAAGCGGTGGCATTAGTCTTTTAAATTACAAAGGTGATGTCTGTATTTAATCAGAGAATTACTCAACTATGGGAATACAAATATAGTTTTTCTCTTTTTATTTCTAAATTATGAAAATAAGACAACACTTAGAAAATATAGAACAAAGTCATATAGTCCCATTATATAATAAAATTATTTTTAAGTGGATAAATTAAGATTTTTGTTGGAATTTCAATATCAAGCTCTCAAAATTAATAGAATATACAGAAAAGTAGAAGGGTATAGTAGACCTGAAAAGCACCATGAACCATTTTAATATAATTAAGATTTATACAATTTTCACACAAGAGTAGGTTGCAAAGTTCTATTCACGTTCCCATAGACTATAAACTCGGAGACACTGGAACACACCAGGGACATAAAACAAGGTGTAAAATTTCACGGTCTAAAGGTACTGAAATCATACAGAGTCTGTTCTCTTATCATTGTGGAATTATGTTAAAAATCAATATCAAAAGATATTTGAAAATAACCCACATATTTTCAAGTGCAATGTGACATTTACCAAGAGAGATCTTTGACTTAGCCATTGAAAGTCTCAGTAAAGTCAGAAGCCTGAAAAAACACAGAGGGTGATTGCTGAGATGAAAGCATTTAAAAGAAATTGCTGTCAAGATGAGGAATTAATACCAAAGATCCTTTAAAAACCTCATGTATTTGAAAATTAAATGTCCACTTTTAAATGATGGATGTATCTAAGAAGGCATAGCAAGGAAAATTAGAAAATATTGATAATGAAATACAAATAAAAAGAGAATTTGCCAGAATTTGTTGCATGCAGCTGAAGCTGGCTTATTGCAACTAAATACAATGTGGAATCTTGAATAATGTATAAAAACAAAGAATGGACACTAGCATAAAATTTTGGTAAATTTGAACCAAATCTGTACTTTACTTAATAACACCATATCACACATTAATTTCCTGTTTTATTTTGTTTTTCAACAACAGTAAATACAGTTTTTAAAAGAATTCTATGATTTAGAATGAAAATATACTTCATTTGTTTCATGTGTATCAACCCCTTTTCCATCTTATTTGTCTTTTGGCATACTTACTGACTGTTACTATTCGAATCTCAGTTACCCACATCCTAGTATTCTAAGCATCTCCTGTTTGGATGCTTCAGAGACTTGTGAAGCACAAAACCAGCCTGGTTTTATGTTAAGTAGGTGGGTTGCTAATCTGTAAGAATGCCATTCTTGATCAGGCCTCTATGAATTGTTTGTAAGTACCAAATCAGACAATGCAGTCTTTATATTCATCCTGCAATTAGCCAAAATTATTCTAGTTATAGTCCAGTTAAAGATCTCTAGTATGAAATGAATGTAAAGTATTCATTCTTTCTTTATCTTTCTCTCTGGCTTCATTCTAGCTCATTTATGTACTTAAAAATAATCTTCTAAGTTACTTTTTCACTGCTTTTCGTGTTGCAGATTGAAAATGTTGATGTCTGCCTTAGTTTTCTAGCAGCCAGAGGAGTAAATGTTCAAGGTCTATCTGCTGAAGGTAAGAAAAAGCATAATTGTCACAAATGGCATCTGTGTTTGAAAAGACTTTTGATAACACTAGAAATGTCAAATGAGAGTACATAGGCCCTTAATATAGAAAAGGAAATTAGTAAAGTTTCCAAAATAATAGAAACATAAGTTCTGTGGTTGTTAATGTATGCTTTCATTATGTAGCTATGTTCCAGATTTTGTCAAAGTTGTTCTTTACATTACTGAGTATATGGAAGGGGGGCATATTAACAAAGTATCTTTATGATATAACGATTAAGTAGTACTTTTAGAATATTAAGTAGATGGATGGATAGATAATGCTGGGTAGTAGATGGACAGAAATACAGTTAAATGGTGTAATTAATGCTTAAATATTGTTTTATCAATAACAATTCTATAATTTGATCAAGTTAGCAGTCCAAGTCTAAATATTTGGTAAGTTTAATCAAGTCCTCAGGAATTCTTAAATAATTAGTATTAGTAACTGTTCTATGTAAAGGCCTTAACATTTTTAAAAGTTTAAAAGATCATCACTGACATTGAAATACAGAAAACAGGAAAAAGACAACTAAATCTGTCACTTTTTTCCTGCTTTCTTTTTCTTCAACATATATTTTTTAGGAAACGTTTTCAAAATTTTCAAGTAGTAATAGTAACAAAAACAATTGCTAACGTTATGACATATCAGTTCCTTTGAGATCTATATAAGCAACAAGCATTTTTTAAATTAGAATTTTAATTATATTACATTCATCCCTTTTGGCAATTTTTGTTACTTAATGTTTCTACTACAGTCAATTTACTCTGCAAAGCCTTCCCGACTCCCACAGATAGTATAAATACTAGATAGGTCTAAATTTTACAAGTTTTACTGCCATTGCAAAAATAGGAATTGTGTGACTTCTGAAATATTATGAACATGAACTAGAATTATTTACTTTTCTCAATTTTTCTGCACTGTTTAAATTTTATTTTGAACTTCTTCTATCCTTTATATGTTTATGTCATGATATTTAATATTAAATTATATACTTAAAGGCCAAAACTTAGGTTCAAACCTAATACATGGTTCTGTTACTGAGAATAATATTTGAGAAAATTGTCCAGGATGATACTTTACTTTCTAAGAGGTTAAAAGTAGGTGGAAATGTTACTATTTGTTGGTTTTATGTCTCTTCCTTTTAACATGACATCTTTTATTAACATAAGCCTGTTGCTTTTTATTTATCTCCTAAAAATATATGAATAGTCAAAATGATTTTCTGTATTTATTAAACATGAATACTAATAAAACAAGTTTAAAGAATATCTTTCAATAAGATTCACAGGAGAAACTTAATACTTGCAGGTTCACCCAAGAAAATTTATCCTGTCTCACTGTAGCTTTATACTGATCAAGCCTATACTTATGGCCCCTGTGAGGAAGGTTGGGGGTTATAATAACTCAGCCTTATTTTATATGAAAAATTCCACTGCATAGTGTGTGTGTGACATTATAAACCATCAGAGAGCAAGAAATTTAAGTAGGTTTATTAATGTTTCTAAATTCTGAAAAGGAGGCATAAAACCTTGACCTCACAAGAGGATATATTTTATTGTCAATGGCAAGTTTCATTTAAAGTATGATTATAGGTTGCATAGCATTATATCCAGCTTTAGTGGTCTCTCTTTTTCTAATTCTAAAATTATAACTCCAGAAGAAAAAAACTAGCTCGTGTTATGGCCTACTTTGTGCATTTTATTTTTTCCTCAGTGTTAGAAAAACTTACACAGGAGCCTCATGTGTTTAGAACTAGAAATTCTACTTATTCTATTATGCTTATTCTACTTACACTATTATGCATGCATAATAAGCATGCATCTAAAGCCATGCATAAAGTTATCTTAATCATTTGTTAATATGTAATGTGAATTAAAAATAAAAGAATTGGAACATTAAAGTGGATAACTATGGTGCCATCTGCTCTTTGGAGGACAAATACATAGTTTTTTAATAAATCGCTTGGTGGGTGATTTAGAATATTGCTAACAGTTATTATGAGGTACACCCATACAGCATCAGTGGAGAAGGAAATGGCACCCCACTCCAGTACTCTTGTCTGGAAAATCCCATGGATGGAGGAGCCTGGTAGGCTAAAGTCCATGGGGTCACTAAGAGTCGAACACGACTGAGCGACTTCACTTTCACTTTTCACTCTCATGCGTTGGAGAAGGAAATGGCAACCCACTCCAGTGTTCTTGCCTGGAGAATCCCAGGGACAGAGGAGCCTGGTGGGCTGCTGTCTATGGGGTCCCACAGGGTCAGACACAATTGAAGCGACTTAGCAGCAGCAGCAGCAGCAGCAGGATATAGCATCAGTATTTATAATGCAAGCCACTGAGCTTTCTTTCTCTAGCTCATAGGCATCCCTCCACTGGTAACAGCTGTGTGCATTTGTGAGGGAAAATATGTGTGTGTGTGCATGTGCTCAGCCATGTCAGACTCTTTTGAGACCCCAATGAACTGTAGCCCACCAGACTCCTCTGTCCAAGGGATGTCCCAAGCAAGAATACTGGAGTGGATTGCTATTTCCTGCTCCAGGAGATCTTCCTGACCCAGGGATCGAACCTGTGTCTCCTAAATCTCTTGCACTGGCAGGCAGATTCTTTACCACTGACCCACCTGGGAAGCCCATTTGAGAGATAAACAGAATGATAAATCAAATGAGGAACACAAAACAGAGCACCTATCTATTGGCATGAAGAAGCTACCTTGAGAAAAACTTTAGTTCAGGGTCAGCAAAGAGCATCCCTTGAGTAACCTTTGTTCTCTCTCTGAAATTTCCAAACTAGTAAAACTGTTAGCATGTTTTAGAAAATCAGACTTACTTAAATGTGTGACTGAGAAAACCAAGTTTTATTTCTGTCTTCAAAGATTTAGTCTATTAAGAATCTATTGGAAGCAATTTGCAAACTGCTTCTAGAATTTCTTTTGTTAAAAAAAATAATTTTATATGATACTGTTTTTATATTTTCCGCTTGATACAGAAATAAGAAATGGAAACTTAAAAGCCATTCTAGGGCTGTTTTTCAGTTTGTCTCGCTACAAGCAGCAGCAGCACCACCAGCAGCAGTATTACCAGTCCTTGGTGGAGCTTCAGCAGCGGGTCACCCACGCCTCCCCTCAAGCAGAAGCCAGCCAGGCCAAAACCCAGCAAGATATGCAGTCCAGGTAAGGGAGGGAAGCGGGGGATGTGTTTAAAATGAATTTACATTGATGGGAGTCTTGGGAGCATGTAGACACAGCCAGGGTGGGATGCTGGCAATTTGTTTTTATAAGTTTTTGTTTGTGAGTTTGGTCACCATATTTATGTAGTTGTATCCATGTGATGCGATTATTTGACTAATGTTATAGAATTTAAAACCTCTTTTGCTTGGATAACCAACATTGTCACTTTTTAGGTGAAATATTTGTGTTTGTTTTCTAAAGGTGATCGTGGTTTGTATCGAAATGTGTGAAGTGTCTTTCTTGTAAGCTGCGTGTCACAGTTACTTTCTTCTTATTTAGAATGTACTTTTGGAGTCCTGGTCTCCAGTTGTATAGTTTTCTTTTGTCGATGTTTCAGATTGGTTAAATCATTAAATCTGTCAAAAAGTTTAGGCCTGTTAAACACAGGAGTTTGAGTGTTTGGGAACATGCTGTTTTGATGTGAGATTGTATGTGTGTATTTATATACACAGGTTATGTTTGTCTTACTTGAGTCTGTGGGTACATGTAGACACAGCCAGGATCCAGTGCTGACAAACCATTACAACATCCTTTACTCTTTCATTACTGCTTTTTTCAGTTTGGAATTACATCAGTCATGATTCAGGCAGAGAAGCAGAATCCGTAAAAAAAAAAATAGCGTTAACAGATTCATTGTAAAGAATTGATTCACGTGATTGTGTGGCTGGCAAGGCGAATGTGAAGACAAACAGCAGCCCAACAGAGAGGACAGGTTGACACTGTGAGCATGAGCCAAAACTGCTATGAACAGGTGGAATTTCATCTCTCAGGGAGGCTGCACTCCTGCTTTTAAGACCTTTCAAGGAGTGAATTGGGCCTACTATCCTAGCGATAATCTAGGATAATCTCCTTTAAGTCAAATGGTATGGATTTAGACCACATCCACAGAAGGCTTTCACAGAAAGACCCAGATCGGTGCTGAGTGGGACTAAATAAACCTAGCTAAATTGGCACGTCAAAAAATGATCACTGAACAAGATTAACAGGTTTCATGCAAATTGTTTATTTGTTTCTGATCAATGTGTGGGTTATCAGCTCTTTAGTTCTATCGCATACATAGCTATGATTGTTTTTCTTAAGGAGAGAGAATGTCCAATACAAAAATACTCTTTACCATCTTCTAAAATATACACATGTATCAAATATATGTAAATATTTAACTTTTTCCATCTTAGAAGCCAAACCTAAAACCTAATAATACAGTTTGCCTGTAGTTTGTTTTTGGCAATTAGTACTGACTGAAAAAACTAATATAAAATTCCGAAATATGTTCACAAACCACTTCCCACTTATTGTCAGATACTCAACAGTTCAGAAATCTCCTCTTTCATCTGTCAACCACCCCTTGCTTCACATTAAGCAATATTTCTGTCTCTGTACAACCATGTAAACTCTACTTCTTTTGGCAAATTTTTCTCATTAGTGAATTATTAATAAAGAAAAATTATAGTTTCACCAAAAAATTTGGGATGTACTACAAAGGCCATGGAGTGATAAGGGAATGTTTGTTTTTACTCAAAAATGCAAATGTGCTTCTGCTTTTTTAAACTTGTCTTGGCATTTTGTGCTGTTGTGTGAAACTGTTCAGGAATCAAAGTGAAAAAAAAAAGATCTATAGTATAAGTTCTTTGGCTTTCCTTAAGAATAGAGGAGAAGAATAAAACATATGACTTATTAAATTGGGGGGTGATGGTTGATAGAAGCAGATCTAGATTTTGAGACCTGCCAGAAATAATATTTCTTAGAGTTTGGTTTAAGCCATTTGAATAGACAAGAAGCAAGAATAGTAGCTAGAAAAATACAGGAACTAAAATGGTATTGTGCAAAGAATGTTGACTCTGGAGATGAGATGAGCTACCATTTGTCACTTCTTTTCCTCACTCTACTGCTGTATCTGTCATTGGAGTTTCTTGCCCCAGACTCCTCAGTGGTTATAACCCTTTGGGGGAGTTTTTTTTCTCTTCTTGCTAGATATGCATGGATATTATGAAGCTGTATAATATTTTAAAATATAGAACTATATATAGAATAGGCATGGTCATTTTACAGCGTCTTGGAGAGAGCTATCTTATTTTTTTTCAGTGAAAGGTTATAAAAAGCATTGGGAAGCCCATTCTTTTCACTAGTGTCCTTTAATTCTGGGATAGCAGGGGAGTTCTTTACCATGAGTGTGACCTGGGAACCCTGATTTTTTTCTTTTGATAAATTGGATTTAATTACTTTTTGGATTGGTAATTTAACAAATCAGAGTACTTACTGTACTAAATGTAGTGCTTAGATAGGTTCATGATAAAGAGGAGCTCAAAGTCTTCATTTCAACAGAATTTATTATATGTTTTGGAGAATGCTCTATTTCAGATATTAATACTTATTTCCATTTGTGTGGGCTTGATAACGGAGAAGGCAATGGCACCCCACTCCAGTACTCTTACCTGGAAAATCCCATGGATAGAAGAGTCTGGTGGGCTGCAGTCCATGGGGTCACTAAGAGTTGGACATGTCTGAGCGACTTCACTTTCACTTTTCACCTTCATGCATTGGAGAAGGAAATGGCAACCCACTCCAGTGTTCTTGCCTGGAGAATCCCAGGGACGGGGGAGCCTGGTGAGCTGCTATCTATGGGCTTGCACAGAGTCAGACATGACTGAAGTGACTTAGCAGCAGCAGCGGGCTTGATAAGCAATCTAGATGTTTCTATCAATCACCCCTCAAAAGTTAATAATAAAGTGTATGTTTTATTTTTCTCCTTCTCCATTCTTAAGGAATTTCAAAGAACTTACACTATAGATCATATTTTTCACTTTGATCCCTGCACAGTTTCACACATCACAAAATGCTAAGACAAGCTTAAAGAACAGAAGCACATTTGCAGTATTGAGTAAAAACAAATATCCCTTATCATTCCATGGCCTTTTAGTACATTCAGTTTTTTTTTTGGTGAAACTGTAATTTTTCTTTATTAATCATTCATCAATGAGTAAAATTTGCCAAAGGAATTAGAGTTTACAATGTTGTACAGAGACAGAAATATTGCTTAAAGTTTGCTAAAATATTACTTAAATATTGCTAAAGGTTGATATAGTGAAATAGTATATGATTATAATTTATATGAACTGAAATGTGATAACATATTTAAGCATTTTCAAAACCTATATTGACAGTATACATAGGAAAGGTTTAAGTCTCCATACTATAGAACCAAGGTGATAAATGTGAAAAAAACCCCAGGGACACATTTCTCTTTGTTTGCTTGAGATGTGAGTCATAAATCATGATTTATGAAGATTTTCTATTGATTTCAAAGCTCTTTCCAAGTGAACGGTTTAAATGACTGGTTCCTATATTATTCTAGATATTTAGCCAGAAAATGTTCTTGTATTTTTCTTGGTAGACCTGAAAGGATTTTAGTGCACCTTGTTTCATGAGAATGTTTTTGTTTTGTTCATTTTGTTTATTAAATAAACTGGCATAGCTGCCTAGATTTCCACAACATTTATTTTATTCACTAAGAATTGCTAATTTGTTTTGCTCTTTTGAGCATAACACTGAATGTTTCCATTTGAACATTTTTCATTCAAATAGGCATTTTGATCTAAAGATTAACAAGTAAAATATACAAGACAGAAAATCAAATGTGAACCAAGAGAAATAGAGCGGGGGTGGCAAACTCCCCTCTTGCGACTTCTCAGCTTCCTCTCTCCTGTTGAGTGTGTGTGTGGTTGTGTGCTGTACGCGTAGATGTGGGCACAGGTGCCTGTGTGTGTCCTGTTCAAGACAGATCTTCTTGTTGGGAGCTCACCTCTGGAATCTGCCTGTACCTGGGTCCCAATTCTACCTCTTTCTAGCTGTGTGACTGTGGACAACTTACCTGATCTCTGTGTGCTTCAGGTTCCCGTTTGCTAAAAGGGCAACGGCACCAATATCATGAGGTTGTTCTGGGGGTTCATTGGGTCAGAATCTAAAACTCACTGAACACACCTGGCAGATGTCACTCTTCCGCTCAGAGCCGTGATATGGCATCAAATAGCCTCAGCTTGCTCTCCACTTAGGAAACACGCTGTGTCTGATTCCTTTGCAAGAGTGCTCTTCCTCCGAGAGTCACTTGGCTGAATGTCTCACTCCTTCAGGTTCACTGCTCCCATGTCACCTTCTCACTGATGGTGACCTTGACTACTCTGTTAGCACTACAGACTGCCCACCCATCCTGGTTGCTGTACTTTCCCTTCCTTTCCATAGCCCTAATCACTCTCTAACCTAAAACATATTTATTATAGTCATTGTTTATTATTGCTACTTCCTCCCCTCCAGATCGTAAGCCCTGAGAGGAGAGTAGTGTTTTTATGTTTTAATACTTTTCGAGGGATTAAACAAGAACATTATACACAGGAGGTGCTTAGTAATGATTTCTGAAGTGATTTAAGGTAAAAATGAATGAATCTATTATAGCTGCTTCTAATTTTAAGAAGGAAGACTAACATTTGAATTTGCAATGGTAGGTCATTTAAAATGGAAATTGTGTATATTTATAAAAATACTATATTAAAGATAAATGTATTTCGGATTCTCAGGTGGTCATGATATTGAACTATAGATAGTTTCAGAGTGGTATGTAGTGGAACCATCATCAGACCTTATCTGGATGCATGAAATTATTTGCCTCATCCTCACTGATCCCTGACTATATTCCTTTTTGGTCTTTCACGAAACATGTGAGAAAGAAACGAAATGCATGTGAAAGTGTAGCTAAGAAATTACATAGGTGATAGAGTATTAGAGGCAGTGATAACAAATCTTTCTGAACGAAACTAAGAGCTGTTTTGGGAATTTGGGAGATTATGATCCCCACAGAGGATCATTTGTCCCTTCTGCTTTTCATTTTGTAGGAGAAAGTCAAGAATGTGTCCAGTTGCTGTTTAGATGAACTTGCTCCTTCCTACAGGACTCACAAGTCAAATTGCAAAATCTCTGGGCACATGCTTTTTGAGTGACTTGCCTGCTCTCTTTACAGCCCCTTGCCAAGGTTCCTGTGACCCCTGCCACACACATTGCTCTTGGAACCCTCTTCCATGAAAGACATTTGCCTTCCCCTTTTCCAGGAAACATCCTTTCCTTCTGGGAGATTCACTGTGAAACTGGGGCAGTTTACAGCTTTTCAGCCTGAGGTTATAAATCTTGAGAAGTATAGAAGGAAGTTTAATTTAAGATGACAGGAAAGCTTTGGTAATTTAAGCCCTCGTGAACCTGGCTTCAATTAGTTGCTTAATTCAGCTCTATGTTGTGGATTATAGTGTGCTCTTCAAAAATGATGGTGAATCAATTAAACTTTAAAGAAAATGAAACAAACAACAAAGACATTTATGAATCTCCTTTTTAATATCACGATTTTTTTATTCCCAGAGAAAAATAATTGAAGGGAAATAAATTATTCTTTAATTGATTGATTGAGGAAACCAAGAAAGGGTATAATAGTAACAGTGTGTGTATACACAGTGCTTATGTTCTATGCTTTTATTCAGTGTTTTTAAAGCTTGACAGCTAGTCATAGTTCTGCTGTTATGATGGGGTATCATCTCTATAGTTTTGGTTATTTTAGCATCAGGCAAACATGGGTTTCACTTCTGCCTACCAATTCCCAGTGATGTGGCATGAGGCAAGTTATTTTAACCTGCTCAAATACCAGTGTTCCTACCTCTAATATTGGAATGGTGATAACTTTCTCAGAAGGGTATTGAGAAGACCACAGGACATAATTTGTATTTAAAGTGCCTCCTTAACACAACTCTTAGTGTGTAATAAACACTCAAACCAGCCATTTTCATCTTCCCTCCTCTCACTTTAAGGTCATACCAATGTATAATAAAATTATAGATCAAAGTTAATACCTCAAGTCAACCTCTTCACTCTTCCTTTCTTTCTCACTTTCTCTGATCAGTTCTGTCCATCACACTTCTTCCCCCCCGCCCCAAGGAAATGGAATATTTACTTAGCTCAGCTTCAAGTGCATTAGAAAGATACATTTGCATGTAAATAATGACTCTACCAAGTCTAAAGCACTCATCTCTCTTCATAGAGCAGTTCATTCCTTTCTGTCTCATCCTAGAAGATTGGTTCTTTTTTTTTTAATATAAATTTATTTTAATTGGAGGTTAATTACTTTACAATATTGTATTGGTTTTGCCATACATCAACATGAATCCATTATAGGTATACACGTGTTCCCCATTATGCATTACATAAAAGTAGTTCAAAATATATCCTCACAATTTAAAAATAATGACCCAGTGCTCAGACCTCCCAGGCTTGATCTAACTAAACGGAGGTAACCCCATTCATTATTTTAGGTATTTCCTTTAGTAATTAGTCCCCTATAGATAAATAAAATGCTACTGCCACTAATTGTTATTCATTAATTTGATCACTTTTTAAAATTATTTATTTATGTGGCTGCCTCAGGTCCCAGTTGCGTCTCTCCTTGCAGCACACAGACTTCCAGTTGCGGCACGTGAGCTTGGTCACTGTATGGCACGTGAAATCTTAGCTCCACACTGTTGTTGTTCAGTCACCAAGTCATGACCAACTCTTTGCAACCCCATGAACTTCAGTACGCCAGGCCTCCCTGTCCCTCACCGTGTCCTGGAGTTTGCCCAAGTTCATGTCCATTAAATTTGTGATGCCATCCAACCATCTCATTCTCTGTCACGATCTTCTTCTGCCTTTGACAGGCAAAATATAACGCCAAGATACATTCTCCAGGCAAGAATACTGGAGAGGGTGAAAGTGAAAGTCGCCCAGTCTGGTCCCACTCTGTGCAACCTCATGGACTATACAGTCCATGGAATTTTCCAGGGCAGAATACTGGAGTGGGTAGCTGTTCCCTTCTCCAGGGGCTCTTCCCAACCCAGGGATCAAACCCAGGTCTCCCACATTGCAGACAGATTCTTTACCAGCTGAGCCACAAGGGAAGTCCAAGAATACAGGAGTAGGTAGCCTATCCCTTTTCTAGCGGATCTTCCCGAACCAGAAATCGAACCGGGATTTCCTGCATTGCAGGCAGAGCTGAGCGACTGAGCTATCAGAGAAGCCCACTGGAGTGGGTAGTCATTCCCTTCTCCAGGGGATCTTCCCAACCCAGGGATCGAACACAGGTCTCTAGCATTGCAGGCAGATTCTTTACCATCTGAATCGCCAGGGATCAAATCTGCAACCCCTGATGTATGCACTCTCCCATCTCTCCAATCCCCCATTAATACAGTCAACAAATGTTTATTAAGCACTTAGGTGTTCCTGGCACTCTTCTAAACATTGGAGATACAGTAGAGGATAAAATAAATGGAAGAATCCTTGCCCTTTTAGAGCTTATATTTAGTTATAGACAAGCAATAAAAAAATAAATATGTACTAGTAATTGAGCAGCTGTTGGTAGAGAGGCATAAATCAGAGCAGGAGAAATAAGATGTTTTTCTGCATTTCAACAGGCTTCTGGGAAAGTCCTCACTCAGATGATACTGAGCAAAAGGGGAAACAGAACTAGCTCTGCAGTTATCCTATGGAAGAGAGTGTCAGGCAGACAGAAGAACAAGAGCTAAGACCTTGAATTAGGAGTCTGTTTTTTTTTTTTTTCAAGAAGAGGAAATAACCCAATTTGGCTGTATCAGGAAGAAGGGCATAGAAGAAGAGTAGGATATATTTCAGAGAAAGATCAGGTAGTATGACCCCGTTGCCATTATAAGAACTGTGGATTTTATTCCAGGAGAGATGGGAAACTATAATATGCCATGTTGCTGCAAATGGCATTATTTTACTCTTAATGGCTGAGTAATACATTTTAGTAAAAGAACAGGCCATGGCTCATTTAATGTCGCTCTAGAGGGATATTATAAATTGAGGGACCCCTCTTTGCTGGCATCTTTTCTCTGGAATTATTTAGTTGTTATAATTAAACTTGTTTCTTGTTTGTTTGGTCAACTAGTTGGTTTGTTTATGTCTGGTCATAGAGTGAGCAGCAATAGTAATTGACATAGGTATTTGATTAATCTCCCTCTTTTTGTACCTCCTTCATCTCATCTGCAGTTTCCTAGTCCAGCCTCCCTCTCTCTTATGGGCTGACAGCACCCCTCACTCTTACAGACTGAACTCCCCCTCCATGTGTATAGTAGGATGAGGCATCCCCTGCTGTGTGTTCTCCATCAAAAATACTTCATTTATTTTCAGTTGCCCAAAATCTGTTTTGGCCTCCTGGTCATTGATGGCCCCCTTTATCTGTAATGATATCCTTTGATGTTATGAGCTTAAACCTTGATTATTTTTTATCAACATGTTATGGCATCACGTTCTTTGACAGAATAATTCTTCATTCTAATAACTTTATTATTTTCTTTAAATAAATGAAAATCAATTAGCTGAACTTATCCAGGGAGAAAATGAAAACATCACAATTATGTTCTACCTTCCCAAGGGAACTGTGAGAATATATCTTTTAAATTATTAGACTTACTCCTAGTTTAGAGAATTTAAGACTTGTTTTCTTTGTGACATAAATGTCTAGATAAAAACAATATAAACCCATGTTTCATAATTTGGTGTTATAACTACCAAACATATTCATGTATCATCACAGAGCCATGACTCAGAATAATTAACTTGTGATTTATTTCTTGAATATTTTACTCCAGGACATTTTGATATCCTGTTTATGTATTGTATGAACTTTGTCTCCCAAACACTAGAAATTTTTCGTTCTATTCAATCTTTGCTATTTCTGGAACACTCTCTTCTCGACTAGGGCATTGGTAATGTAGAGGTGAAGAAGGAAATGACAACCCATTCCAGTATTCTTGTGTGGATAGTCCCCTGGATATAGGAACCTGGTGCGCTACAGTCCATAGGGTTGCAAAGAGTCAGATATGAGTTAGTGACTGAACAAATGTAGAGTTGATAATTATATCTGCAATTTTATACCATATGCAATGATTATGTATTAATCTGTTTTGCACTAACATCTGTGTATCAGAGATTCAACTTATTGTCTTACAGTGGAAAAATGCAACTGTCAGAATCATTTCAGTATGACCATTGAATACTTTCCTGTCATAAGGCATACAGAGAAAGCCAAATTATAATCAGAGGATGACAAAATAAGCAAAGAACTGAACTTGGGAGACTTGCATGTTTCTACAGCTGAGATAGTCTTGCCATGGGTCAAGAGTCTTTCTTCATTGCGAAGCTCACTGTCACTGTTTTCCTTTTCATATTCCATGCCCTGTGCTTCTGCGTCTGGCCACCCTCATTGCCCACACCACGCCACCCCGCTGCACCCACATCTTTCTGGTTGACCTCTCAGTCTCAAAATATGTATAAACACAGCACTGCGGGAAGGACTCTGGATCAGAGTCCACCGTCAGAAGTGTTTTGAGACCCCAGTCACCCCTTAACAATGTGAGACTTACTGTACTGATGCTTACATTCGCTTTGCAGTAAATTGAGAGGAGCTCAATTGCAAGGACTCCTTGAAATCTACTTTCTCACAGACCTTCGAACATTTATATAATTATTTTATATGTCATTTTCATGAATGTGTATACTAAAAATAATTTGTTAACATATTTTGTGCTTACTACAGTTCTTTTTAAGTGTTCGGAAGTATTAAATAATCCAGATTTTTCACTCCTCAGGGTAGAGTTTGCCAACATTTGTTATTTTATTTATTTTTTGCTTAAAATAGTAATAACCAATATATATAGAAAATAATCTGAAAATTACTTTGCAGAGTCTTTTCTATATGTATACATTAGTTTTCAGATTCATTTATATATATAAAAGGGGCTTCCTTGATGACTCAGACAGTAAATCTGCCTGCAATATGGGAGACCCAGGTTTGATCCCTGGGTTGGGAAGATCCCCTGGAGAAGGGAATGGCTACCCACTCTACTATTCTGGCCTGGAGAATTGCATGAAAAGAGGAGCCTGACAGGCTACAGCCCATGGGGTCACAAACAGTCAGACATGACTGAATGACTAACACACCCTTACACATATTAACATACGGCTGAATCACTTTGCTCTACCCCTAAAGCTAGGACAACATGAAATCCACTATACTCCAACAGAAAACAATTAATTTTTTAAAAATAGTTTTATCTAGAAGTATTGAGAGTCCAGTTTTTGTTTTTGTTTTTTTGAGGTAGTTGCATTAAAATGGACCTTTGGAATGGAGCACTGAATGCATTGGGATATAATTTTCCTCCACACTAAAAGTTGTAAGTGGAAAAGATCCATGCAGCAGCATAGTGTTTTGAGCTACATGTAAGTAAAAGCAGTGTGGAAAATCTAATTTGTGGTAACATTGTGAGAGAAATATGAGCCTGGTTTCCTGAGTTCTCCTTTATCTTGAAGTCCTGCATTCCTAAAAGCATGAGACTTTGATGCAGTAATATCTTATCCAGGCATCTCTCTCTGTAGTTACTGTTTTGAGATACCACAAAAGCAGACCATGCAGGTGGCCTTATTAACTGTCAGCTGAAATTTAAGATTAGACAGAGGTTGTAAGATATTTACATACCATATTTCACTAATGGGATAAGTTATCACAGTAACCTGTCTCATGTGTAATCAGGATGATATTTCAGCCACCCAGCTGCTAAAAAGAAACACATGTGGATGAAGGCTAAGTTTCTGACTCATTTATGGATTAGGCAATAACTGTTTTTAGTGACATCTCAGCAAAATTTATGTGTAGGGACAATATATTTTAAAAAATGCTCTGAAGTGAGTAGTTGTTACAAAATGTCTTAAATATTTTTGAATAAGGTACAAAAGATATTTTGCAGAAGTGTCTGAACACTTTCTTCTTTTTTAGAGCTATTACCTTGTCAGTTATCATTTTATAACATTGCACAATGATCCTACAGAAGGGAAACTATATCTACTAAAGGAAGAATTTGGTTTAAATAATATTTATTCTGAAGATCTGGTTTCATTTCTATATTTTTATATTTCTATTTTTTCTATATTTCTATATCATAGGATATATAAGGAAATATATTTCAAGCTACCTCGGTCTTAAAAAATTTTAGGGAATGTGCCCTATTGTCTTCAGTGTTATTTTGTATAAAAATCCTAGTTTAAAACTTTCTTGCAATGTGTTAATTATAGTACGTCTTGGGTAATTTATACCTGATTTCTCTCAAGCCTTATTTAGCAAATTTGAAAGGAAATAATTCCTATCTTCTTCACTTAAAACTGTCTTATAAAAGAAAGGTAAAATTTGGAGGTAAAAAATTCCACCAAAATTTATGCCCAAGAAATGTCTCACCTCCTGTTATAAAATTTGTTTCTTTGTATCCCTCTTTGGCTCCTTGGGAATAGTGTTGTTAAGAGAAAAATGTGATCTTATGATTAAGCATCATTTCCCTTTCTTTGGGAATAGAATACTAAAGGTCTGACTGAGAGGGATTTTGTATAGGGATTTCCACTCTTATAATATTTGTGTGACTCCAAGCCTAAAGTTATATAGACTAAAAGGAGGAAAGATGGTTGATTCTAAGATAGTTTTGTATAAGGTTTCTTAATATAGATGAGTTGTAAAAACCTACATGATATGAAAATTGCTCTGGTTAACATAGTCTATTCAGTTATTTATGTTAAGTACATCTATTTTAAAAATTACTGTTTTTATGTCTTATTTTTATGTTTTGGTGAGCTAGTCACTATGCAGTTGGGCACAGTCCAAAAATACCATATGGCTTAATGAAAAACAATACTGTTCTAATGATCTTTCGTATATTACCTTAGAGCACAATGTGCTTTTTTATTGGTGATTTGAAAGCTCATATGTGACCTTTCAGCAAATAAAGATTCAGCCCCCTCTATGCACCACGAATTATGCTAGATGTGCAGCTGAGATCTGCCGATGCTTTAATCTTTCACATCACCCACCAACTAATAGAGAACCTAGATGTTTAAACAGATGGTTTGGTGAGGTGTGCAGACTACTACAACAGAGTACCAGAGTCCAAACAAAGGCACTGGTGAAGGATGTCATGGCACGTTCAGGAAGCTGCCACTTTTTGGCCTAGGAGGAAGTGAAAGTAGAAATGTGTTCTAGGTATCTCTTGCTATATAAAATATTTTGGCCCAAAGTGATAATGATTTTCTTATACTCATGGATAATGTAAGCTTAGGAGTCAGACTGGGAGCAGCAAGAAAATCTTTCTACTCCACTGTGTCTGGGACTTTCACGGGAAAGGGTGGAATGGCTGGCATGCCACAGACTGGTAGGAGGCAAAACGTCTTTGACTGAAGAATCACTTCCAAGGTGACTTTTTCACTCACTTGTCCAGCAGCTTAATTGCAATAGTGACAGCATATATCCTCACCAGCATGGGCATCTCAGGGACATTGTACTTCAAACATGATGACCTACTGATCGAAAGGAGTGACAAGACCACCCATCTTCAAAGGGAGAGTGGGTGGGACAAAGACCACACTTCTTTTTTTATCATTTATTTTACTTTTTTTAATTAATTTATTTTTTAATTGAAGGATAATTGCTTTACAGAATTTTGTTGTTTTCGTCAAACCTCAACATGAATCAGCCATAGGTATACATATATCCCCTCCCTTTTGACCCTCCCTCCCATCTCCCTTCCCATCCCACACCTCCAGGTTGATACAGAGCCCCTGTTTGAGTTTCCGGAGCCATACAGCAAATTCCCGTTGGCTATCTATCTTACATATGGTAATGTAAATTTCCATGTTACTCTTTCCATACATCTCACCCTCTCCTCCCCTCTCCCCATGTCCATAAGTATATTCTCTATGACTGTTTCTCCATTGCTGCCCTGTAAATAAACTCTTCAGAAGCATTTTTCTAGATTCCGTATATATGTGTTAGAATATGATATTTATCTTTCTCTTTCTGACTTAATTCACTCTGTATAATAGGCTCTAGGTTCATCAATCTCATTAGAATTGACTCAAAGACATTCCTTTTTATGGCTGAAAATATTCCATTGCATATATGTACCACAACTTCTTTATCCATTCATCTGTCATTGGACATCTAGGTTGCTTCCATGGTCTAACTATTATAAATAGTGCTTCCATGAACAATGAGATACATGTGTCTTTTTCAATTTTGGCTTCCTTGGGGTATGTGCCTAGGAATGGGATTACTGGGTCATATGGTGGTTTTATTCCAAGTTTTTTAAGGAATCTCCACACTGTCTTCCATAGTGGCTGTTTCAATTTACATTCCCACCAAAAGTGCAAGAGGGTTCCCTTTTCTCCACACCCTCTCCAGCAATTATTGTTTGTAGACTTTTTGATGATGGCCATTCTGACCAGTGTGAGGTGATATCTCATTGTAGTTTTGATTTGCATTTCTCTAATAATGAATGATGTTGAGCATCTTTTCATCTGTTTGATTAGCCATCTGTATGTCTTCTTTGGAGAAATGTCTGTTTGGGTCTTTTTCCCGTTTTTTGCTTTGATTGTTTTTCTGGTATCGAGTTGTATGAGCTGCTTGTATATTTTGGAAATTAATCCTGTGTCAGTTGTTTCATCTGCTATTATTTTCTCCCATCCTGAGGGTTTCTTTTCACCTTACTTATAGTTTCCTTTGCTGTGCAAAAGCTTTTAAGTTTAATCTGGTCCCACTTGTTTACTTTTGTTTTTATTTCCATTATTCTAGGAGGTGGGTCATAGAGGATCTTGCTTTGATTTATGTCATCGAGTGTTCTGCCTATGCTTTCCTCTAAGAGTTTTATAGTTTCTGGTCTTCATTTAGGTCTTTAATCCATTGAGTTTGTGTATGGTGTTAGGAAGTGTTCTAATTTCCTTCTTTTACATGTAGCTGTCCAGTTTTCCCAGCACCATTTATTGAAGAGGCTGTCTTTGGCCCATTGTATATTCTTGCCTCCTTTGTCAAAAATAAGGTACCCATAGGTGCATGGGTTTTTTTCTGGGCTTTCTATCTTGTTCCATTGGTCTATATTTCTGTTTTTGTGCCAGTACCATACTGTCTTGATGACTGTAGCTTTGCAGTATAATCTGAAGTCAGAAAGCTTGATTCTTCCAGATCCACTCTTCTTTCTCAAGACTGCTTTGGCTATTCAGGATCTTTTGCTTTTCCATGAATTGGGAAATTTTTTGTTCTAGTTCTGTGAAAAATGCCATTGGTAATTTGATAGGGATTGCACTGAATCTGTAGATTGCATTTGGTAGTATAGTAGTTTTCACAATATTGATTCTTCCTACCCAGGAACATGGAATATCTCTCCATCTGTTTATGTTATCTTTGATTTCTTTCACCAATGTCTTATAATTTTCTGTGTATAGTTCTTTTGTCTCTTTAGGTAAGTGTATTCCTAGATATTTAATTCTTTTTGTTTAAATGGTGAATGAGATTGATTCCTTAATTTCTCTTTCTGATTTTTCAATGTTAGTGTGTATATATATATATGTGTGTGTGTGTGTATATATATATATATATATATATGTGCAAGTGATTTCTGTGTATTGATTTTGTATCCTGCAACTTTGCTAAATTCACTGATTAGTTCTAGTAATTTCCTGATACTACCTTTAGGATTTTCTATGTGCAGTATCATATCATCTGCAAACTGAGAGCTTTACTTCTTCTTTTCCAGTCAGGATTCCTTTTATTTCTTTTTCTTCTCTGACTGCTATAGCTAGGACTTCCAGAACTATGTTGAATAATAGTGGTGACAGTGGACACCTTGCTCCCGATCTAAGGGGAAATGCTTCCAGTTTTTCACAATTGAGAATAATGTTTGCTGTAGGCTTATCATATATGGCCTTTATTATGTTGAGGTAGGTTCCTTCTATGCCTATTTTTTGCAGACTTTTCATCATAAAAGGATGCTGAATTTTGTCAGAGGCTTTTTCTGCATCTATTGAGATTATCATATGGTTTTTGTCTTTCAATTTGTTAATATGGTGTATCACATTGATTGATTGTGTATATTGAAGAATCCTGGCATCCTTGGAATAGACTCAACTTGATCATGGTGTATGAGGTTTTTGATGAGTTGCTGAATTCTGTTAAAATTTTGTTGAGGTTTATTGCATCTATGTTCATCAGTGATATTGGCCTGTAGTTTTCTTTTTTTGTGTTATCTTTGTCTGGTTTTGGTATCAGGGTGATTGTGGCCTCATAGAATAAGTTTGGAAGTGTTCCTTCCTCTGAAATTTCTTGTAAGAGTTTAGAAGGATAGGCATTAGCTCTTCCCAAGATGTTTGATAGAATTCTCCTGTGAAGCCATCTGGTCCTGGGCTTTTGTTTTTGGGGAGTTTTTTGATCACAGCTTCAATTTCAGTGCTTGCAATTGGGTTGTTCATAATTTCTATTTCTTCCTGGTTCTGTCTTGGAAGATTGAGCTTTTCTAAGAATCTGTCCATTTCTTCCAGGTTATCCATTTTATTGCCATATAGTTGTTCATAATAGTCTTTTATAATCATTTGTATTTGTGCATTGTCTGTTGTAACCTCTTCTTTTTCATTTCTAATTTTGTTGATTTTATTCACCTCTCTCAATGAGTCTGGCTAAAGGTTTGTCAATTTTGTTTATCTTCTCAAAGAACCAGCTTTTAGATTTATTAATCTTTACTCTTGTTTGTTTCCTTTTCATTTATTTCTTCTCGGATCTTTATGATTTCTTTCCTTCTACTAATTTTGTGGGGGGTTTGTTCTTTTTCCAGTTGTTTTAGATGTAAAGTTAGGTTGTCTATTTGATATTTTTCTTGTTTCTTGAGCTGGGATTGTATTGCTATAAATGTCCTTCTTAGAACTGCTTTTGCTGCTTCCCTTAGGTTTTTAGTTTTCATGTTTTTATTGTCATTTGTTTCTAGAAAAATTTTTATTTCCCTTTTGATTTCTTCAGTAACCTGTTCGTTATTTAGAAATGTATTGTTTAATCCCCATGTGTTTGTGTTTTTTACAGTTTTTCTTTTCCAGTAATTGATACCTAGTCTCAAAGCATTGTGGTCAGAAAAGATTCTTGATATGATTTCAGTTTTCTTAAATTTACTGATGTTAGATTTGTGTCCCAAGATGTGGCCTATCCTGGAGAATGTTCCGTCTGCAATTGAGAAGGTGTATTCTTCTGCATTTGGATGGAATGTCCTGAAGATATCAATGAGATCCATCTCATCTAATGTATCATTTAAGACTTGTGTTTCCTTATTAATTTTCTATTTTGATGATCTGTCCATGGGTGTGAGTGGGGTGTTAAAGTCTCTTACTATTATTGTGTTACTGTCAATTTCTCCTTTTATGTCTGTTAGTGTTTGTCTTATGCATTGAGGTGATCCTATGTTGGATTCATAGATATTTACAATTGTTATGTCTTCCTCTTGGATTGATCCCATGATCATTACGTAGTGTCCTTCCTTATCTCTTGTGATCTTCTTTTTGTTAAGGTTTATTTTGTCTGGTATGAGGATTGCTACTCCAGCTTTCTTTTGCTTCCCATTTGCATGGAATATATTTTTCCATCCTCTTACTTTCTGTCTATATGTATCTTTAGGACTGAATTGGGTTTCTTGTAGACAGCATATATATGGGTCTTGTTTTCATATCCATTCAGTCAGTCTGTGTCTTTTGGTTGGAGCATTTAATTCGTTTACATTTAAAGTAATTGTTGATATATATGTTCCTCTTGCCATTTTCTTAATTGTTTGGGAATGATTTTGTAGATCTTTTTTCTTCTCTTGTATTTCTTGACTATATAAGTCCCTTTAACACTTGTTGTATAGCTAGTTGGTGGTACTGAATTCTCTTAACTTGCTTGTCTGAAAAGCTTTTTATTTCTCCATCAATTTTGTATGATATCCTTGCCTGGTACAGTAATCTTGGTTGTAGATTTTCCCCTTTCAGTACTTTAAATATATCCTGCCATTCCCTGCTGGCCTGCAGAATTTCCAATGAAAGATCAGCTGTTTAGTCTATGGGGTTTCCCTTGTATGTTGCTTGTTGCTTCTCTCTTGCTGTTCTTAGTAGTTATTCTTTGTGTTTAATCTTTGTTAGTTTGATTAGTATGTGTCTTGGCGTGTGTCTCCTTGGATTTATCCTGTATGGTACTCTTTATGCCTCTTGAACTTGATTGACTATTTTCTTTTCCATGTTGGGGAAATTTTCAATTATAATCTCTTCAAAATTTTTCTCATACCCTTTCTTTTTCTCTTCTTCTGGGAACCCTATAATTCGAATGTTGGTGTGTTTGATATGGTTCCAGAGGTCTCTGAGACTATGCTCAGTTCTTTTCATTCTTTTTACTTTATTCTGCTCTTCAGACGTTATTTCTATCATTTTATCTTCCAGCTCACCGATTCATTCTTCTGCTTCAGATATTCTGCTATTGATTCCTTCTCGAGTGTTTTTAATTTCAGTAATTGTGTTGTTTGTCTCTGTATGTTTATTCTTTAATTCTTCTAGGTTTTATTAATTGATTCTTGCATTTTCTCCATTTTGTTTTCAAGGTTTTTGGTCATCTTTACTATCATTATTCTGAATTCTTTTTCATGTAGTTTGCCTATTTCCTCTTCATTTATTTGGACTTCTGTGTTTTTAGTTTGTTCCTTCATTTGTGTAGCATTTCTCTGCCTTTTCATTATTTTTTTTAACTTACTGTATTTGAAGTTTCCTTTTCCCAGGCTTAAACGTTGAATTCTTTCTTCCTTTTGGTTTCTGCCCTCCTAAGGTTGGTCCAGTGGTTTGTGTAAGCTTTGAATAGGGTGAGATTTGTGCTCAGTTTCTTTTTTCCCCCTCTGATGGGCAAGGCTGAGTGAGGTGGTAATCCTGTCTGCTGATAACTGGGCTTGTATTTTTGTTTTCTTTGTTGTTTAGATGACAACCAATGTCTCAAACATTATCAGGAGCAGTGGGGCCAACAGCCAGTAGCAAGACCTCAGTGCTTGGCTTTTCTAATTTTCTGATGTTTTATCTCCCCAAATTTCACAGTAGAGCCTGGGTGAAGAGTAAGGTCAGGAGAGACAAGGCTTTTAAGGCTGCCTGCAGTAAATATAGTTGGTAGGTATGGTTGCTGTGTGAAAAGAAACCATCTCCTGCCATATCAACAAACAAGAAATGACACAGCCCTCAGCGATTTCTGGCCTCCAAATGTGAATGAGGGCTCCCAAAACTGCAACGCAGCAGATGCTGCCACCCCTCACGGTGAATCCTGAGGAACCCAAGACCCCACTTCTTAATGACAGGAGTACCAAGCAATTGATTATAGCTCTGGGTTTAAATTGTCACAGGGTTTGATGATAGGATAGAGAACGAGGCAGAGGTCAATTTATGTGTCTCTGGATGCTCCATCTAGGAGCTGACTGTTCTTTCTTCAAGGTAAAGGGAGTTGCTTTGGAAATTTTATAACAGAGGAAAGATGATGCTATTTATAAATTGGGAACTTGACTTTGATGACAACATAGAGAAAAGATACTCTTTGAGGAGAGGAGTTTGAACAGTTTAATGCTAGTAGGCATGAGGGTAGGATGAGGAAAATGGATTTGGGCTGTTTGGAGATAAGAAAATAACCAAAAAATCATCATGTTTGTAGTTTTGCTGGCTCATTGGTGGTGATGTCTTTTAATAAGGAAAAAAAAAAATAACGCTGTGGTAGAAACACATGAGAAGGTGATGCAGAGAAGGAAGTTTAGCTTTGGCCTTTATGAATTTGATATTTCACTGGGACTTGTAGATGGTGATACCTAATATGAGGCTCTAGAGCCCAGAGGAAAGGTCAGGGACAGCTATAAGGACCTGGGAACATTGACTTAGCAATGGTTTGTTGGTTGAAACAATAGAAATGGAAGAGATTACTCAGAAAGAGAGGATCATGCTCTTCCATTTCTGTAAAGAAAATGAGGTCTCAGAACAAACTCTGGAGACAGCAAAGGTTTATTGGTCAAGTAAGCAAACAAGAGATTGTTCCTTTTGTTTGTTTTGCAAAGTATTTAAATTATGAGAGCCCATTAGCTACCTTCTTAAAGGCAAATTATTTTTGTTGTTATTTCTGAGGCATGTTATCTTTGTCTTTCTAATCAGTTTTGAAATTTTGAGTACAAATCTAACACAAAACTGTGGTTGAATATTAAAGCAAATGTATTATAGCATTAAATATATCAAAACTGTATTTTCATCTAATGACATATCACAAAATAAAAATTTATGAAACATGTATTTGAGATACTTTGAGGATTATATACAGCACTGAGAATTATAGATTCTGGAAGGCTTACCCTCAGCATGTCGTGATGGGAATGGTGGTTCATGGATGACCTATTGGGACAATTTCTGATGATTTTTTATAATATTATAAAGACCTATAGGGCTGCTATTGTTGAGTTTAGGGGAAAAAAAGAGTAAGTGGTATCCAGGGAGGTTTGAAGGGGATTAAGACAACTGTATTTGCTTACAAAAAACCATGGTCTCAAAGTAATTATAAACCAGGAGACTGAGAGCCAGAGTTAAAGCTCATGCACTGCCCTGAGGAATCCATGCTTGTTGGTCTTAGAGTAAGAATGTAGTAACATTGAAAGTGATAGGTGGGACCAAAGAATGTGGTGTTGGGTGAGGGCAGGGTGATTATAAGAACATAGGAAGTTATGTTGTACTGAATTCACCAGACTATTTATAGAACCTCACATGGGGACTTAGTGAATCCAGGGACTTCCAAACATTCATCTGAATTCCACTGAGTTGTCTTTTAAACTGTTCCAACACTTATTTCTACTGGCCACCTTTCTAAGTGATTTACAATTTAATCCTTAGGAAAACCATGAGGTAGGTAACATTGTCATCCTTATTTAACCCACAAGGACACAGGCACAGAGAACAGCTGAGCTAGGATTCAGGTAGAGCATTCTAGAGACTGTGCTATTAACCAGTATATTATGATAGATCTTTACTACTGGCATTTCATTTTAATAATTCACAGAGAATAAATATTTGAATGTGTCACTTTTTGGACACTTGCCTAAGTTTTGTTGGGTTTCTCTTTCCAAGCTTGAAGTCAATTCAGTTTCTGTTAAATACCAAGTCATGTTTTTAGGAAGGGTTTTGAATTAAAATGCATGGTCTTTAGGGTTATACTTCTGTGAGTGAAGTGGTCATCCCCGCATGCCTAAACCAAATTTTCCATATTGGAACTTTGTGGTCACAACAATGCTGATACTTTGTCAGTGGTCAATAATAGTGTTTTTAATGATTTATTACTTGGTGGATAATATCAATCAACATATGCTTATTAGAATAAGTGGAACACAAAACTCAATCAAATTTCTCAATATCTATGTGCATCTGCCACTTTAAATACCGTAGGGGTATGAAGTCAATGTCTTCTTTATTGATTCACTCAGTATCCAAAAGTCTTGTGTGCTTTATAAGAGAGCTATTATAATAAGATCATGAAGTGATCTTTCTCTCTGCCGTGAAAGTGGATTTACCCACCTGTGAATATCCATCTTTCTATTATTTCCTGTTATTTATTCATCCTTTGACTAGTAACATAAGTTACAAGTGGAGTCTCTCTCTTTTTTTTTTTTTTTTACACTGTATCAAGGATGTTACATCTCTTTTCTATGCTCTTATATAACTGTACTATGCAGCTCAAGCCAAGGTCCAGGAGCCGTCTTAGATTTTTTCCTTCAGTTCCTATGTCCATGATTATAACTTATCTCATTAATCATTTTTTCTTATTTCCTGTGCCTCAGCCTCCATTTAGGCCCTCATCAGATCTTTCCTGAGCAGTAGCAGTGATTTCTTATGTGGTCTGGTTCCAAGCTTACTAAATATCCCAACCTCTTGTCCCCCAATTTCTTCATTACATATTGAAGAAAAGGATCTCACTAATGTGGAAATTTATTATTTATTCTACAATTTAAACTTTTTGGTATTCTACGCTATATTCAGGACAAAGTCTCAATTTGTTAGTAAGTTGATATGCCTCTCCAGTTCCCATCTGAGCATTTAATTATCATACTAATTAAGTACCAATTAAGACAATTCAAATATTAACTATCTCCAATGAGATTTATACAAGGCAGAGGAACCAGAAATCAAATTGCCAATATCTGTTCGATCATAGAACAAGCAACAGAATTCCAGAAAAACATCTGCTTCTGCTTCATTGACTATGCCAAAGCCTTTGACTGTGTGGATCACAACAACTGTGGAAAGTTAATAAGGAGATGGGAATACCAGACCACCTTACCTACCTTCTGAGAAACCTGTACGCATGTCAAGAAGCAATAGGTAGAATCAGACATGGAACAACAGACTTGTTCCAGATTGAGAAAAGTGTATGCCACGGCTATATATTGTCACCCTGCTTACTCAACTTCCATGCAGAGTACATCATGAGAAATGCCAGGCTGGATGAATCACAAGCTGGAATTAAGATTGCCAGGAGAAATATCAATAACCTCAGATATGCAGATGATACCACCCTAATGGCAGAAAGGAAAGAGGAACTAAAGAGCTTCTTGATGAAGGTGAAAGGGGAGAGTAAAAAAGCTGGCTTAAAACTCAGCATTCAAAAAAGGAATATCATGACATCTGTTCCCATTATTTCATGGCAGATAGACGGAAAAAAATGGAGAGTGACAGACTTTATTTTCTTTGTCTCCAAAATCACTGTGGATGGTGACTGCAGCCATGAAATTAAAAGATATTTGCTCCTTGGAAGAAAAGCTAAGACAAACCTAGACAACATATTAAAAAGCAGAGATATTACTTTGCCAACAAAGGTCTGTATAGTCAAAGATATGGTTTTTCCAGTAGTCATGTATGGATGTGAATGTTGGGCCATAATGTTGGGCTGAACACCAAAGAATTGATGCTCTCAGACTGTGGTGCTGGAGAAGACTCCTGAAAGTCCCTTGGACTGCAAGGAGATCAAACCAGTCCATCCTAAAAGAAATCAACCCTGAATATTCATTGGAAAGACTGATGCTGAAGCTGAAGTTCCATTACTTTGGCCAACTGATGTGAAAAGCTGACTCTTCGGAAAAAACCCTGATGCTGGGAAAGATAGAGGGTGGGAGGAGGATGGGATGACAAAGGATAAGATGATTGGATGGGATCATTGACTCAATGGACATGAATTTGACCAAACTCCAGGAGATAGTGAAGGATGAGGAAGCCTGGAGTGCTGCAGTTCATGAGTGACTGAACAACAACAAATGAGATATTCAGAAGCTTAATAGTAACCAATGGAGATAAAGAGTAATAGATGTGTGATGTTCAGATGGTATACCTTGGTGATTTTAAAAAGATGCACATATCCTTTATATCTGGGTCCATTTTGATTTTTGAAGATGAAAGGTAACTAATAAGATTATATAATTTTTACTGCTGCATGGAAGTCAACTGTTAGAATAATTACAACAGAAATAGGATCTTCTAAGAAGTCCTGCACCGAACCACTCAAAATCTTTTTTATATTTGGATAGAGTATAAAAGAGGGAATCAGGGAAGTTTTTACACTCATGCCAAGCCTTTTAATAAATATGAGTTCCTGGAATCCTGGCCAGAGATTTTGAGGTTACCATAGTGCTCAGCAGAAAAAGTTCAAAAGTTCTGTGATTGCTTGCTTACTTATGTGTGTAATGAACATAAGAGTAGCAAGTTATAAGTAGTATAACTTATTTTCTAGTTCTTACTAAAATGTGGCTTAAAATTTTTAAATATAGTGTTTAATTGGGGGATTTTTTAGGGGAGCTGCCTGGATACTAAAAATACCTTACAATTTAAAGTTTCTTTTACTGCCTATTTCATATTTCTTCATAAAGTAATCTGTTGAATGAAATGATCTAATATTCATTCTCTGAATGCTGAAGAGTATCTATTGAAAGTAGATGTATTTGACACTGGAAAAGATAACACCCTGAAGAAGTTATTCACAAATCCAAAGGGCAATGAATTCATAGAAAAATAAGCATTAAAATATTGCCAGTTTTAATTTGCAAGTAAATAATATGTCATAGTAGAACACAGCATAGTTTATAGAATTCAACAGATAAACATTTAAATTTCATTACTATCATTTATAAGATGCATAACTTGTACAAGTGAGCTAATGTTTAAAGGCATCAATTTCATATTTTTCAGTGAGGAATAGAGCATTAACTTTGCAGGACTATTGTGAATAATAAATGATAAAGGCTAACGTCACTTAATAAGGACACAGTGAAGACATGTTGTTTTCCCTCCTTTAGCATAATTTTGATAACTCCATTCTTAAAACAATTTCACTTGGTTATAAAATGATGATATAATTACCATTGTTGGATACTGGAGTGGGTTGCCATGCCCTCCTCCAGGGGATCTTCCTGATCCAGGGACTGAACACATGTCTCTTATTCTCCCACATTTGGCAGGCATGTTCTCTACCACTACAGTCACCTGGGAAGCCCATTGTTGAATAATACTACTCCTGTATTCTTGCCTGGAAAATTCCATGGACGGAGGAGCTGGTAGGGTGAAGTCCATGGGGTTGCTAAGAGTCGGACATGACTGAGCGACTTCACTTTCATGCATTGGAGAAGGAAATGGCAACCCACTCTGGTGTTCTTACCTGGAGAATCCCAGGGACGGGGGAGCCTGGTGGGCTGCCATCTCTGGGGTTGCACAGAGTCAGACATGACTGAAGCGACTTAGCAGCAGCAGCTGCTGCAGCAGCAGCCAGTAAATAGCAATCAATTATTTAGTATTAAACACATGCCAACCCATGATGGGCTTCCCTGGTGGCTCAGAAGGTAAAGCGTCTGCCTGCAATGTGGGAGACCTCGGTTCGTAACCTGGGTCGGGAAGATCCCCTGGAGAAGGAAAGGGCAACCCACTCCAGTATTCTTGCCTGGAGAATCCTGTGGACAGAGGAGTCAGGTAGGCTCTAGTCCATGGGGTTGCAAACAGTCAGACACGACTGAGTGACCTCACTTTACTTCACTTCAAACCCATGGTAGGAACTGTGAATGCAGAAATGAACATACCATAACCCTTGTCCTGGTGAACAGTGCCATCTGTTCAGGAGACAGACATTTACCCTGATAAATTTCCATATTAACCAGACACTTAGAGATGAGTAAAGACCTGGGGACTCATGGAGGGCAAAACTAACTCTACAGTACTTGAGAAATGCCTCAACAAGGAGGTGCCATTTGAGTAGGATCTTAAAGTAGAAGTAAGCTGGATCATGGAAAAAGGAAGAGAGTTCCAGAAAAATATCTATTTCTGCTTTATTGACTATGCCAAAGCCTTTGACTGTGTGGATCACAATAAACTGTGGAAAATTCTGATAGAGCTGGGAAGACCAGACCACCTGACCTGCCTCTTGAGAAACCTGTATGCAGGTCAGGAAGCAACAGTTAGAACTGGACATGGAACAACAGACTGGTTCCAAATAGGAAAAGGAGTACGTCAAGGCTGTATATTGTCATCCTGCTTATTTAACTTATACACAGAGAACATCATGAGAAATGCTGGGCTGGAAGAAGCACAAGCTGGAATCAAAATTGCCGGGAGAAATATCAATAACCTCAGATATGCAGATGACACCACCCTTATGGCAGAAAGTGAAGAAGAACTAAAGAGCCTCTTGATGAAAGTAAAGAGGAGAGTGAAAATGTTGGCCTCAAGCTCAACATTCAGAAAATGAAGATCATGGCATCTGGTCCCATCACTTAATGGGAAATAGATGGGGAAACAGTGTCAGACTTTATTTTTTGGGCTCCAAAATCACTGCAGATGGTGACTGCAGCCATGAAATTAAAAAAAAAAAAGCTTACTCCTTGGAAGGAAAGTTATGACCAACCTAGATAGCCTATTCAAAAGCAGAGACATTACTTTGCCGACAAAGGTCCATCTAGTCAAGGCTATGGTTTTTCCTGTGGTCATGTATGGATGTGAGAGTTGGTCTGTGAAGAAAGCTGAGCCGAAAAATTGATGCTTTTGAACTGTGGTGTTGGAGAAGACTCTTGAGAGTCCCTTGGACTGCAAGGAGAACCAACCAGTTCATTCTAAAGGAGATCAGTCCTGGGTGTTCTTTGGAAGGAATGGTGCTGAAGCTGAAACTCCAATATTTTGGCCACCTCATGCGAAGAGTTGACTCATTGGAAAAGACTCTGATGCTGGGAGGGATTGGGGGCAAGAGGAGAAGGGGACGGTAGAGGATGAGATGGCTGGATGGCATCACCGACGCGATGGACATGAGTTTGAGTGAACTCCGGGAGTTGGTGATGGACAGGGAGGCCTGGCATGCTGCGATTCATGGGGTCGCAAAGAGTCGGACACAACTGAGCGACTGAACTGAACTGAAGATATCATAATGTGAGGAAGAGAAGTAATGGTGTTTTATGTTGAAGGAAACCTCATGAGGAAATGCAGGGAGCTGGGAGAAGAGGCGCCAGGCCTTGGCTGAGGTATGGTGACAGTGGAGAACGTGGGGTGGAGGATGTGCCGAGGAGAGGAAGCTGTAGGAAAGTCTGAGGAGGCACACAGAAGCACTCTGTAAACCAGATCACAGAGTTTGGACTTTGTCCTGCAGGCAATGGGTAGTCAACAGCAAGCTCAGAGAAAAATTTGGACATGAACTCCGGGAGTTGGTGATGGACAGGGAGGCCTGGCGTGCTGCGATTCATGGGGTCGCAAAGAGTCAGACACGACTGAGCGACTGATCTGATCTGATCTGATTCTTTCTTGGGAAAGTTAGTTCTGTTGACTCTGAGAAGAATGAATTTGACTAGCTGTAAAAAAAAAAAAAAGGACTGATAACAAGGAGACTAGTCACCTGAGTCATTATTAGAATCCATAAGAAGGATGACAGAGGGAAGAATGGAGTGGGTCATGATCAAGATGAAGTTCTTTGTTCAATGGAAAAAAAATTTTGACACTAAATTTAAAGAGCAACAGCAAAGAGAAAGAGGATGATTTGGAAGAAGAATAATGAGTTGAGGTTTGAACATTTGGGGAATATCTGGGAGAAATCTATTAGTAGCTGATAGATTCAGGTAGCTTATCTAGGAGATAATGAGATATTTTAGAAAAGAGGCTGAGTTTAGAATTGAGATTGGATTATGAAATAGAGACTGATATAATAAAATGGAGGAATAGATTAGCTGATGCCTAGGATTATGACTTTGAAAATATTCATGGTTATAGTACAAAATTCAGAAGATGAGTATGGTGAATGACCCTGAGTCTGGGAAGGAAGAGGAGGAGTAGCTCAAGAGAAAGTATTGTGTTGAGAAAGCTAAGGGAGATGACACATGCTTAGTTCCTGTGTCCATGTCCAGCTCTCTGCGACCTTATGGGCTACAGCCCACCAGGCTCCTCTGACGATGGGATTCCCCAGGCAAGAATACTGGAGTAGGTTGCCATGCCCTCCTCCAGGGGATCTTCCTGACCCAGGGATGGAACCCATCTCCCATGGACTGAGGCAGGCTACAGGCTATGTCTTCCGCATTGATGAACCTGCATTCAGGCAGGTTCCTTACCACGAGTGCCACCTGGGAAGCCCAATTATGTATAAGAATCCTGTTAAAATGCAGATTCTGAGTCAGTTGATTTAGGAACAGACCAGTCCATCTGACTCTTTGTGACCCCATGGACTATACAGTCCATGGAATTCTCCAGGCCAGAATACTGGAGTGGGCCGTTCCTTCTCCAGGGGATCTTCCCAATCCAGGGATGGAACCCAGGTGTCCCACATTGCAGGCAGATTCTTTACCAAATGAGCCACCACAGAAACCTCTAAGAAGGTTCATGTCATGCCAGTTCTGTTCATCTATGGACAACACTTTGAGTAGTGAGACTCTGGTGGTTAATAAAAATAGCTAATCAAAATTCAGGATCTGTTTACTTTGAGAAGCATTCTTTCTTTATAAATATGTGGATATTGTAATTCCACGTGGAGATTTGTGCTGAAGCTGTTTTAGATGGTTCTGGCAGTTGGGATCCTTCTGTGTTTTGAATACCAGATGAATTTCCTCCTTTGTTTAATTGGCTATCTGGAAACTCCTCCTCTTCCCTTCCATGTTAGAGGAAATAAAAAGCATTCCCTTGATATTCTACTTTATTATATAGATGAGCAGATGCTTTTTAGTATAGGACCCACAGTGAGTTTCTAAATATTTTTTTGTTTTTGTTCTTTTGTTTCTGATACATTTTGCCATCCAAATTATTAACTAGAAGAAGTTTCCTTTGATAACATTTCTGGAAAAGAAGACAATCTTCCATCCAGATGTCTGCAAATCCTTAGTTGACTGATGCTCTAACTCATTTTATCTACCCCCACTTGCCTCATAGCTGTGTCTACATGTCCCTTGTGTTTATTTCATTAATAAATTGTTTTAACTGTATCCACTCACCTACTTTGTTACTAGCCAGTTTGTAAATATGAAACTAGGGAAATGGTATTACAAGCACTGTGGGAAAAAAAATATATGTTTCTGCTGCACAGGGAGTCAGAGCCAGGTTTAAAAAAAATTAAGAAAAATGAAGGGATCTAGAGTCTCTGTCGGAGAAGGCAATGGCACCCCACTCCAGTACTCTTGCCTGGAAAATCCCATGGACGGAGGAGCCTGGTAGGCTGCAGTCCATGGGGCCGCTAAGTCAGACACAACTGAGTGACTTCACTTTCACTTTTCACTTTCATGCATTGGAGAAGGAAATGGCAACCCACTCCAGTGTTCTTGCCTGGAGAATCCCAGGGATGGAGCAGCCTGGTGGGCTGCCATCTATGGGGTCACAAAGAGTCGGACACGACTGAAGTGACTTAGCAGCAGCAGCAGCAGAGTCTCTGTGGAAAGTGTTGAGGCTTGAGTTAGCATGGGAAACATGAAAATTGAGGGAGAACATAGATACAAATAAATTTGTAGAGGTCGAATCAGCATGTCAGGATATTGATTGCACATCTACAGTAATTAAAAGGAAGGAAAAACGGAAGAGTTGACTACTGAGGTTTCAAGCCCAGAGGGTTAAATAAAATGGTGATCTTGTAAACAGAAATCATGAAATGAAAGGATCTGATTAGAACTTGGGAGTTAAAAAAGAAAATGGTGAGTTTGGTCATGGAAATGGGTGTCTTTTATTCATCTGATGTTAATCACTGGCAATATGATGCAGATATTAACTCTAGCCTTCGATTATTAATTAACCCCAGCAGGAACCAGGGTTCAATCCCCGGGTGGTGAAGATCCCCTGAATAAGGGTATGGTTGCTGCTGCTTAGTTGCTTCAGTCATGTCTAAGTTTTTGCGACCCTATGGCCTGCCAGGCTCCTCTGTCCATGGATTCTCTAGGCAAGAGTACAAGAGTGGATTGCCATGCCCTACTCCAGGGGATCTTCCTGACCCAGGGATAGAACCTGGGTCTCCTGCATTGCAGGCAGAGTCTTTACCACTGAGCCACCAGGAAAGCCCAAGAGTATGGCTACCCACTCCAGTATTCTTGCCTGGAGAATTCCATGGACTGAGGAGTCTAGCGAGCTACATTCCATGGGGTTATAAAGAGTCGGACATGACTGAATGACGAACTTTCACTTTCTAGTTGATTTTACCTGAAATCTTATGTAAGACTCAAATGAAAGAATGCATACAAGTGCTTGAGGAAAGATAGCATATGAAAAAGCATGTCTTTAAGAGATGGATAATGGAAGAGGTGAAGGAAAGAGAAAATGATCAAGAATGATGGTGGGCAGATCGATTGAGTTAATATTTGTGTTCTTCAAATGACGGTCTATGAAAGAGAGTCAGAAAGGCAGAGGGAACAATATGGTCAAATACAAAGACATTAGAATATGTTAAGAACTGAATCAAATTTTTATTTGTGTTCTTCAAATAACAGCTTCACAATTGCAAGGAGAGAATAGAGCAGAAACCAAGTTTTAAAGAATGGGAGTAGGGTACACAAATATAGGCAACTTGTATTCTCTGATGTGCGTGTGCTCAGTCGTGTCCGACTCTTTGTGGCCCAGTGGACTGTAGCCCACCAGCTCCTCTATCCATGGGATTGCCCAGGCTAAAATACGGGAATGGGTTGCCATTTCCTCCTCCACAGGATCTTCCTGACCCAGGGACCAAACCTGCGTCTCCCATGTTTCCTTCTTTGGGAGGTGGATTCTTTACTTTTAAGCCACCTAAGAAACCCTATATTCTCTGATAATTAGAAAACATGCATGGGCAATAAAATCACATTGATTTTGGCCAATTAACTTCTCTCGATTTTGCTGTGGGTTTCCACTTCCATAGTAGAAATTATGATACTTTATAAATCATGGAGGAAAGTATCAGTGAGGTGGCCTCAGCTCCCTTAGGGAACGTGCATTTTTTTTATGGGCATCTGTCCTGCTAATATTTGTCTTCAATTTGAAGGTACAGGATAGAAGACATCAGGGTAAACCTTTAGGTAGTTCTCTTTTTCTCAGTTGACACATTCACAGAAGATTCTTTTTTCATGGCAGGTATTTTTACATTTAAATTTTGAGTGAATGTCCCATTCCACTGTGATGCTCTGTTGTTTCTGTTTTGTAAACTGTCCTCTGATGTTCTGGTAGTTGAGGTGTAGTTTGGCCATTGTGGCCAGCTGTTACTGTCCAGTGCTGTTGGAATACAGAATGCACCCTCTGCAAATGAGAATATATCAGGTATCCTCTTGAAAACAAGTGCTCTGAAAAGCTATCTCGATATGAGTACATATTTGTTCCTCTCTAGCCAGGCAGTTCTAAGGACCTACATGCTCCCACCACAGGCTGCCTCTGTGGAGTCAGAGTTTACTTAGGAAACATGTCACCATTTTAAGGATACCATTAATCACCATTTTGATTACATATCCTCTGCTTGGCAGCAAAGCAATTGGCTGAACAGCAGGGCTCCACACAACCCTTCTACCCTGATTCCAACACCCCCATGTTGTTCCTGTCTCCTTGGAGGCCTTGAAAACTGTGCATGTACAACTGGCTTCATGTAGAGGCACCATTCACCAGCAGTGACTCTCTACTCACACACCAACCCATGGCCATCACAGCGCATGTGAAAATGTCTGGGTCCACTGGGTCTTACTGTGTCCTCAGAACTCTAGTTTCAGAGCCATTAGGTAATTTAGAAACCAGTTCAAACTGAAGCACAGATGCTGATTTTGTTTATAAAGTATCCACTGTTCTTCAAAGCTCAGTTTCCATGATGCTCTTTGGTGTATTTTTGACCAAAGATTGTGATTTAAAAAATCATTAAGAATTGTAATTTAAGAATGCCCAGAAATTGTCCTCAGCAGTTGTTCAGTCTGTTTTTGAAGAATCTGACTCCATTTTAATCTCAAATTTTGCATAGCTTTTTCTCCGGAAAGGATTTTATTAATCACTTCCTTAAAATGTTATATCCAGGACTGGAGATCAGCAATAACTTATTAGACAGAAACCAGATATTTTAACTTTTGGTATTCAAAATGGTATTTAGGTTAAAATTTTCTAATTAGATTTCATAAAATAATGATTCTCATTTCATACTTTTTTTTATTTGAATCTTTTTTTGAGGAAGAGATCTTGCTATGGTATAAGTCAAATTTTAGCTTTCCTGAAGTTTTCACGGTCATTTACAAAAGTTGAGTTCTTTATAAGATGGAATACTACTACTTAAGAAGGCACTAATATTGTCACACAGCCATTATTTTACAGTCATTGACAACACACTTATTAAGGGGGTACACAGCATTAATTATTTCATAGTATGTTCATAATCAATGGTCATGGTGTATGTTACATTATCATAATTTTCTAATTAATTTATTCTTTATGCATGTTTATACATGTTCCAATTGCATTTCATTAACTCATAGTTTTCTTGTAAGTTTGTACTTTCTTTCCATGTTCAAGGAATCTCTTTAATTCAATTTCTCTGTTTCTCCTCATACAGTCTGGCAGCCAGATATGCAACTCAGTCTAATCACAGTGGAATTGCAACCAGTCAAAAAAAGCCTACTAGGTCAGTTAATATCTCTAATTTATTACTTATTAGTGATAATAAAGTAAATGCCCAGTGATATTTTGTCCTATCATTCTATTTTTTTTTTTTTTTCAAAAAATGACATACTTCTGGATGAAAAGGTTAGAGTAATGAATTTTTCCAAGTAGATTTCCACATGACTTCTTGAGGATGAGCTTGTTGTGTTAAATTATGAAATGGATCTTGAGTTCCTTTAATTTAGTTTTGTTACACATAGTGCTATGACTGGGCTAAAGTCTAGGTTCTAGGCTTAGAGAAAATCAAGGAAAACAATTACTTTGAAGACCCTCTTCTTTCCAGGTCACAAATTCTGGAAGTAAAACAAGATTATAATTGCTTTTTGAAATGGCCTTGCATTGATTATTGCACATTTTGAAGCAGCACTGAGACACACTGGCAGATTTTTGTGGGGCAATTAGCACCAGGTTAACCTGGGTCATTCTTTTAACACTTTAAATTTTTTCTTCTTTATGAAATATGTATTTTAAAGTCAGTGTAGTATAATAAATGACGGTGCATTATGTACTGTTTGAAAAATCAATAGTATATAAAATGTGTGAAAATTGATCTTTTTTTTAACGTTAATGATGGTACAGCTAAGTGAGGCCACAGCAAATGTGTTTTGCCCCCTGATTATCATGTAGTTATTTGTGCCATCTCACTCACTGGGAGAGTGTCTCACTGGTGGTTAACTAGTCACTACTCTAATAATGAATCATATTATGCAGTGTTTGACCACAAGGACTGCTGATGGTGCCTTGACTTGAAATATTTTCCCCTTGCCTTGGTTTTCTAACTTATGCTCATTTCCATAGTAATTAAACTGATTCTGGATAGGCAAATTGAGAGGGTATTTAATGAAAAACCAGAAGAAATGAGATAAATTAGGATATGGAAAGAACAATGACCTTCCATGTTCAGTGAGCATTTTTTTATTACTACTTCTGAGACTTATGAATGTAAAATGTATTTTAAGTACTTCTTCAATTTAATAGAACATCTCTTTTTTTTGGCTTCATTCTCATTTCTCTTTTTATTACTTTGATGAATGATCTAGAGCTCTGGCTGACTGTCAAATTAGGGTAATGAGAAGAGCAAATGGATTTTTTAATTTGTTTTAATTTGTTCTTCTGATAACTAAAGATCACTTGGCTCCATGGGTCACAGTCATGATTAAAATGCAATTTAATTGCTTTCTAGAAACATAGCAAGTTTCACTGCAATCAGGGCAAATTTTGTAACAAAATCTGTTTATATGAGTTTGGACTGAACTTTCTAAGTCTGTGCCTGACTCTACAGGACTAGTTCTCATTTTTATTATGATTGGGACATTTAGCCAAATTAATTAATTGAGTTCTTTCTACATAGTGCAATCACTGGTCTCCAAAATTCCTGGTGTCTTGGTTATTGTGCTAGACTTACAAACCCTGTAGATCCATTTGAGCAAAAGTTAAATGCTGGAGTCATTTGGGAAAGATTCTAATCTTGTGTATGACACAACCTCTAATTAGCAAAATAGCTGAAGGAACTATTAACAGCCATATGTATTTAAACTCCAAAATACAGTCAACATTTTGAAGCTATTAACTATTCCAAGATATCAACATTTCGGTTTTCAGGCTGGTGTGTGTGTTTTCCTGATGTACATTCCTTTTTGCTATACCTGTTACTATTGTAAAATATTTATAGTATACATTTAAGAGTTTGATTTCCTAAGGATCTATGGAGATAGTATGTCAGGTAGTGTAATAAGGCAAGTTAAATTTTGAATATGGTAGCAAATGATTGGGAAATTGTAATATATTGGGTACCAGTATAACATATATAAACATTCTTTTACTTTAAACCTTTTTTAAAGGATAACAGTAAAAAAAAAATAAATTGCTACCTTTATAAGTTCTACGTTTTTTGTTACTTTTCTTTTAAAATAGAATTTGTTAGAGCAGTACACAGTGACGTTCACATGGGGGCAGCAAAAGCTAGCAAAGATGCTGGCAGTGCTTAATATCGTGTTTTAAATATGTCTAGAATACAATACTAGTTCTTAATTTCTAGTTTTATGTGGACTGGTTATTATACATATGCAGTATACACTAAATAAAATATTGTAATTGCATATTTTAGGCACCATCCTTGAAATAACTGAATACTTGAAATTTTAATATGGGAAGGAACTGTTTAAACAGTGAAATAAGTGATCCAAACTGATGTTTAATTACAGTTGAAGTAAAACAACTTAAGTACATTAACTCTTGTCAAGCTTTCCCTAGTGTTAAGATAGTCTACATGTATTTCCTCTGTCCTTCATATAAAAGGAGCTGAAGCAACTATCACTGTATGTGCATTTTAAATTGTCATTCTACTAATAGATTTTTTTTTTCTTATGAGACTTGCATCTTTTTTGTCACATGGCTTGTGTGATTATTAGCCACACTTGTGGGGTAACCAGGTAAAGTCCAGGTCTTCACTTTTGGCAAGCAAGTGAAAGTTTTTATGTGAGACAGGTGGGTCCAGTCTGAACAAACTCATGACCCTGGTCTCCACACCATGTTTTAGAGTAATTAACTAGCTCAGATATTCAGTGTTTGCTCTTTGCAGTTTATTATGTAACTTTATTCTTCTTGTTATTAACGTGTAAGTTCATTTAAGATACAGCCACCTAAGATAAAAACAAATGTCCCATACATTGAAAAAACTTAACAATAATTGCAGGCAGCTGCTTAATATCCTGAGAACATAATAAAATATTATTATTTCCCTTGCTTTTCATATAATTGTTACAGCCCCTTTAATCAAAGTTGTATTCATCAGGCATGTGATGAGTGAGTTTTTTAGTTAGAATTACTTTATTTCTAATTGTCTTGCATTATTGATATACTTTGGAGGCAGATTAATCATATGAAACAAGACTTTTCTGGAGATTCTCAAATGTTGTATTTAGCAATTTGTCACTTAAACCAACAATTTTTGCTGAACTCCATAAATTATGATTTTCCCATTAACCCTTCCCTACTCAGAACCTCCTTTTCTCTATCTTTTTGTAATGTACTATAATGATGTAATTTTTCTTGTACTATTTCAGGCTTCCAGGTCCCTCTAGGGTGCCAGCTGCAGGCAACAGCAGCAAGGTCCAGGGAGCCTCCAATTTAAATAGGAGAAGTCAGAGCTTTAACAGCATTGATAAAAACAAGCCTCCAAATTATGCAAATGGAAATGAAAAAGGTACGTGTTCTCCCCTTACATCATAAAGGCACAAGTGTAACCTATGAGCCTCGTAAATTACATGCTAAATCTAGCGTGTAAGCAATGTTACAGCATTTGGAGTGGAAATGTTATCAGTGGACTTTCTTATGTTTTGTAAGTGCATCCTCTTGAAGAAAGCATCCAGCTTTCTTCAGGACCTTTCTGATCTGGAGAATATTTTAAGGAAATGTAGTGATTTATATTAAAGCAGTTAGTGATATCCCCGTGTTTAAAATCTGTTTCTCAAAGATTTCCTCCTGGATGCATGTAAATAACATTTTCTTTTGTCTTCTCATGTTTTGTGAATGTTTATTCTAAAATCATAAACCTACATAAAATGTCTTTGAATCCTTAGTTTTAGTTAACTAAATTAAGTGCCCTAAGTGTTTGGGGAAGTTGAGTTTGAAGCAATCAGAATTTAAGACATAATTATGGAAGATATTTAGTCTTTGGAAGCAGCAGGACAGATAAATATTATGACCTTAATTTTTCCTTTAAGAGACAAATTATTCAGGTTTGTTTTATTTTCTTGAAAGGGTATATGATAGAAATATCCAACCACATACTGATAAGGAAGAAAGGATACAGTTGGAAGTGTGTTAAAGGCAGATTATATATTAACTATATGATACACAGTTCTCTGTAGTGTGCGCAGCATGTATTTAAAGAGGCTCTGGCTTGATGCATATCCCTATGGATCATGCATCCAAGTGAGAGAATGTGTAATTTACATCTAAACCATAAGAAAACCAAGAACTTCTGCTGCTGGGAGCAGTGTGACCCTGTGAGGGATGAGAGCATGTTGCAAGATTTTGAGGTAGTGTTTTCTGATCAATAAAACTTCTCTTTGTAGTATTTAACTCTCCATGCAACAGGAAATTCAATAGTGACAAATATGCTTAGTGGTAGAACAGCTGGAAAGTTTAGTTTGACTAATTCAAGCAGTTTAAAAGTTTTTTGGCTCTGATTAGAACATTTCCAATTGTTTCATATGGATGATTTGATGAGACTTCTTTTACTCAGAATTGACAAGGGTAATCTATGGGTGATCTATAGGTGAATTGATAGGGGTGATCTATACACTTTACTGAAAATTTCTTACCTATTAAAACACAACTGGGCAGTCTCTAAACCCCTATAAACAGAGCAGTGTAATATCCCCAGTTCTTGAGTTAAATGGAAAAAGAAGAAAATAGTATGTATTTGGAAGTTAGGATTTTGTCTTTAAAATAGACAATAAAATCTTTGATTTGAGAACAAAGAAGAAGTATTTCTGAAGACTTATACTTCTCCTGGACAACAATTTCTTTTTTTTTTTTTTTACAATTTATTTAAAGTGTACAGTTTAATGGTGTTTATATATTCACAGAGTTAAGCAATCATCACCACAATCAATTTTAGAATATTAAAAAAACTATTTCTTATCACAAAAATATCTCCCTCATTTTGTGACTTTTCTAGGAAGTGTCAATGGCCTGTGAAATTCTAAGGGAAAGTAAACAGGCTTAGGCCATATATGCTGAGTGGAATGCTCAGGTGTCCAATTTAGCTACATGATACTACAGTCACATAATATTTTTGTAAGAAATGACTAGTAACATTGGCAAAGAAACCTAGAAATGCTTTAGATGACCTAACACTTTGATATAACAATGTACTTTTCAGTCATTTAAAAGTGAAATACTTTTTTACATTCCTGGTATCTAAAAGTAAAAATCCAAAGATAGCCAAATACTCCAATTTTTCCATAGCCATTCAGCCTCTCTAAGAAGTAGCAGTATTTACAATAACCGCAAGGTGGAGACAGATGACATACATTATGTGATTTTTGACCACAAGCAGATTTCCTTACGTTGGTCTCATGAGCAAAAGTTTTCCTGGTGAATTATAGCCATTACTTTTAATTCCAACAAAGTAAAATTCTAAAACCTTTAAAGTGGATGATCTCACACTCACAAATATTTATAATATATTAAATGTAGGCATTAAATGGTCTGAAACTGTCAATAATAAAGCTTAAATTGCATTATATAATACAGGGCTTTCCTCATAGCTCAGTTGGTACAGAATCCACCTGCAATGCAGGAGACCCTGGTTCGATTCCTGGGATGGAAAGATTCACTGGAGAAGGGATAGGCTATCCACTCCAGTATTCTTGGGTTTCCCTTGTGGCTCAGCTGGTAAAGAATCCACCTGCAATGTGGGAGACCTGGGTTTGATCTCTAGGTTGGGAAGATCCCCTGGAGAAGGGAAAGGCTACCCAGTCCAGTATTCTGGCCTGGAGAATTTGTTTTATATGTTATGTGGCATTTTCTATTAACATGGAGATGCAACTTCATGTCAGTACTTCCAATATCATTTTTAAATTAATCATTGTATCATGCTATTTTATATTGCCAAATGTGTGTGCGTGCTGTCATTTCAGTTGTGCCCAACTCTGTGCAACCCTCTGGACTGTAGCCCACCAGGAGTTTTGCCAGGCAAGAGATGGGATTCTCTAGGCAAGAGCACTGGAGTGGGTTGCCATGTCTTCCTCCAAGGAATCTTCCTAATCCAGGGATTGAACCTGTGTCTCTTAGGTCTTCTGCATTGGCAGGCAGGTTCTTTAACACTAGTGCTACCGGGGAAGCCATATGGTCAAAATATTATCTTAAACTATAGAGCAAACCAAGCAAATATAAACATCGCATATGAAACAGTTCATAATTTATCCTTTAGACTGTTCCTTGGTACATCTTTTTGGATAAGAATTATTTAACCTTTTTGACATGGAGATGTTTTGTGGTAGGATAACATCTAAAAATATTCTATCAGATAATAAGTTGATCTCTGTGACCAACTAGTTTGCATACATATCCTGGGCATGTCCAAATAAGGTTAAAGTTAAACAAGATTTTCAAAGATTACAGTATTACAATGACAGAATTCAGAAAGTACTGACTTGAGTATTCTAATTGCCTTTTCTTTTTAGTTATTAGAAAGTATAACATTTATGTTTAATAAATATTTTGCTAGAAAAAATAATCATACTATCTGTAATGTGCTCCCTGAATGCTTCTATATGAAAAATGTACTTTCTACTTAAGTCTTAAATGATGAGTTATATGAATCAATTGGGGAATCTCTAGAATTTGTAATAGATAGTAAAGACTTATTCACAATTAAAGAAATTTCACTTCTTATTTAAAAACATAATTTTGAAAGCACAGTAGCTCCTCACATGTTTGGGATGGTAAAAATAGCTTATTTGGAATTTTGTGACTTATCTAATAAAGGAAAATCAGTAGAGAATCACAAACCACACTTCAAATGATACATCTAATATCATCTTAATAATAATACAAACCAAAAAATAGTGTGCTCCTTTCACTAAATGCATTAAAATATCAGTGAACATGGCCATAGATTAATTATCACTTGCAGAGAAGGCTAAATAGAAATGTTGTTAAAATATAAAGCAATGCCATCCACCATTCTGTTGAAATGGAATGTAGTAGGGACAAATTTCACAGAACAAACAGTGAAATGAAGACAGCATTGTTTGTAGAGAAGCATTTCTTTGGGGAGTCCAAGTTTCTTCCCTTGATGACCTGCCATTCAGAAACTGACAATGAATAATATATTCTGACACTAGCATTTAGCAGTTTGCTTGTGGAGCCTATAAGACTACTCTAGACAAATGTATGCTTTAAAGAAAAATCAAATACCTATTCAGTGGAAAGCAGGGATCCTATGGGAAAAAATGCTGTGGTTCATTTGGGACATATTTTTTATGACTGAAGTAGTTTATCTTAATAATTGTTTTATAAAATTGACATGATAAATATGAAAACAGCTTAACAGTTTAGTGTTATCATGAATGTAAATATTCCTGGTTCTATTTGGAATTCACTTTCTGAATTATGATCCCTGAACACATATTACTTGACAGAGTTTCTTAGCAGAGAGATGTTTTTCTGTGTTGCTAAGAAACATGCCACAGCAGCATAGGGCGTGCTCCCGTCTCTTTATATTTCTCCCATGTGATTCTTACATGGAACTTGCACATCTCCAAAAGAGATTTGTTTTGTGTTTTCCTAGATTCTAATGAAGTAGCTTCTGGTGTGGAGGTGTTTTCTTTCACTTGCATTCAATATAGATTTGGTAGACTTGATAAGAGAATTTAGCAAAATTGCTTTTTTTTAAACTACCGGTTTAATGTAAATGTTGTATTACTCATGGTTTTTTAAAACAGTTATCTAGTTAAGTATTTTTTAAAAATTACTCTGAAATTACTATAAGACAAAAAACGAACTCTTTTTTTTTTCAATGCAATGCAAATATATTTTACTTATTATGTCCCTTTACTGGAGATTTATGTATTCTGCCATGACTTTTTGCTTTATTTCCTTAATTATTATATAAACCTATAATGATATGATAACTTCAGGTTAATCTTGGGGATTTTTATGAGGTAAAGTAATTAAGTGCATAGATCAAGTGATACGATTAAATAAACAATATGTTGTTTTCTATGTATACATGCTCACATATTGAGGTGTACACATATATACATGCTTATGCATAAATTAGGTGTTTCAAGAATCTGGCTGGTGAACTGAAGCTTCCCTAAATCTTACAGTAGTCCACAAAGCAGCACTCTCACCTTACATACGGTACAATATATACACGCAGAGAATGGACAGTGCCTCTACAATCCCTGTAACAGCATTCCAAGTTTCTGTTGAGTCATAAAACTGATGATTGAGGCATTTTGAAAACTATCATTTATGGGAAACAGTGTGGTGAGGTAAACCAGGACCAGTTGATAACAAGCCATATTTAAATCTGAATGCTCCTTTTTTTAACTTTCAAAATGTTCAAAGTATTTTGGTATATTATTATAAAATGAGAATCTAATTATTTACCATGCTAATTAGCATGACTACATTGATCAATCATTTCCTCCCTTCCATAGTGATCTGTGATGCTGAATATTTAGTAGGGACTGTGCATGTCACTGACCACAATGCCGGCTAGACAGTGAATACTTTAAAAATGGAGGTGCTGTTGTTATTTTTGGTGGTTTTTACTTTGTCATTGGGCTTCCAAGATGACTCTGGTGAAGAACCCACCTGCCAATGCAGGGTATGTGGGTTTGATCCCTGGGTTGGGAAGATCTCCTGGAGGAGGAAATGGCAACCCACTTCAGTATTCCTGCCTGAAAAATCCCATGGACAGAGGAGCCTGGCGGGGCTACAGTCCATGGGGTCGCAAAGAGTCGGACACGACTGAGTGACTGAGTACACATGCGCTTTGTCATTACTTTGTAAGTTGAAACTTGTTTGTTTGCATCTGAACAGCATAGTACTGAGTGAGGAATAAGAGATAAATAACTGAGGGTGTTCCCTGGTCTGCTTCTCAGGCTAGTGGCACTGTTGGCAGTACGTCTCTAAGCTCTGAAGCTAACCTGCCAAATTTCCCCAGAGAATCGTCTTTATCTAAACTTCCCATATGTCTGTTGTGACTGCCACATTTACCTCCGTGTAGTAATTTTAGAACAGATTGGCATTTTTCCCAGGTCATCAAAGTTAATTTTTTGCAGTATGAAATAACTAAAAATTAACTCTGTGAATTTAGGTGTTTTTTGAGCAAGAATTAAAATCTTCTTTAACATCAGCTCAGAAGGATGGTGTCAACAGGATGTCCCAGGAGATAGTATATGGCTAGCTGAATAGTATCTTGTATGATATCCTCCCCATGTATATTCTCCTCAATTTGTTGAGGAAGAAGGAACCCACACTTCAGGGAGTTATCCGATTGCCTTCACTGTTGTGACAAACGTGACTTTCTGGAGAACCGTACTGGCACAATTTCTGGGTGGGCCACGGACATATGGAAAGAAGAGAGTATCAAAATCTTCCAAATGTTGGAGTCACATAAGCCTGATTTCCAATTTTGAGTCTCTTTTCTAAATTTTACCATATGTATGATTTGGAGCAAGTTGCTTTCTCTGAGCTTCAGTTTTCTCATATATAATAGTAGAGATCATAATTATATCATAGGTTATTATGAATTTAAATGAGGCATGTCGTTAGAGCTCTCAGGGTGATACCATATATCAAAGTATCTGGGAAAAGTAAGCCGTTAGTAAATAATTGGTTATTGGTTGTAATGGAATTGGTGGTGGTGGAGAAGAAGGGGGAGGAAAAGAACAGGAGTGCAAGCACCTTTCTCTTTGGAGATCAGAGACAAGGAACAGTTATAGGCAGAGAGGGGCCCCTGCAAACACAGGCTACAAGTTTGTTGCACGAATGCCTTTAGATGTACAGAGCTGTGCTTTTCCCCATACCCAGCTAACCATTCATAGAAGCTGAGATAACAACACTCAGAAATGTATCTGAGAGACCAGGCTGCTTACTACCGAAGATGTAAATGGAACAGAGAGCAGAATGTGTGGCGGCCTCTACTCTGTCAGAGCTGAAAGGCTGTCATTTCAGTGGCTATTGTTCTGCAGCCTTTCTTGTGAGGAACCCAGAGACACTCATTATTCTAATGTTCCCTGGATGCACAGTGACCTATGAATTGTGCTCTTCATGAAACCTGAAGCACCTCATTGCGACTGTGTCTAGATGGGGGCAGACTGAGAGTTGAGCTCAGAGAAGTGTCTTCTCTGTGTAAACTCATCTGAGGACAATTGTACAGCTGTTGTATGACTGAGACTGTGGGCTGGATACAGATGTCATAATTTGGAGTCCCTCCTGTCTCATTTTAGAGTGTTATGGTGTTGAATTTCCCCTCTACTTGAACGGTGATAGCAGTCTGTCTAGCTAACATCAGCATGCTTAAAGAGCATCCTGACTCGTCCTTTTTTGACCCTCTCCTCTCATCTTCACCAAAGCTCCCAGGCAGGCACCAGAGGAATCCCCTGACTTCTTAACCTGATTGCAGAAACAGAAGATACACACTAAGTATGTGCTAAAATGATGAAATAAAAGACATTAGGAAAACCTGATAGGCTTCTTTTGTTTTTAGTGGTCCCTCACCACAAACTGCCAAGCATCTGGGGGAAGGTTGAACTGGCCAAGGTTCCAGAAGTTCACAGAGTAAACAATATTAATGCTGCATAGGTGTGGAAAGTTTAATGAATTTAGCTAATTTCAACACTATCATAATAAACAATTCTTTAAAGCTGATAATTTCAGCAGTTGCCCTGATTTCCCAATCTGTTCAAACTCTTTTACTCAAAGCATGGTCTGTACCAGCAGCATTGTCATCACGTGGAAGCTTGTTAGAAATGCAGGATCTCAGGGCCTCCTGCAGATCTGCTAAAGCACAAGTGATGGGCATTCAGTAGGATCCCCAGTGACTGAAGCACACACTGAAGTCTGAGACCCTTACATTACACACTTAGAATGTTACACATTGTACAGCAACAACAGAGCTTGGGCTCTAGAATCACACACACTAAGTCGCTTCAGTGTTGTCTGACTGGAGTGGGTTGCCATTCTCTTCTCCTGGGGAGGTCTTCTGAACACAGAAATCAAACCCATGTCTCTTATATCTCCTGCATTGGCAGGTGGGTTCTTTACCACAAGCACTACCTGGGAACTAGAATCACACATGTGGGATCAATACTAGCCACACAGTAATTCCTAACTAGTTATATTCCACTGAATGAGTTGTTTAGATCCTCAAACCCTTGGCTTATACAAGTGTGTATTAGAAATAGAAGCCCTTCCCCAAGAAAAAGATAGGCAAAGTAATTATAAAATTGTATATATATATAAAAAAAAAGCTGGTAAAAAGATAGGAACCCTTCTCATCTCATCAGGTTGTTGTGAATGCTAATGTGAGAAAATATAAAGAAACTTCAATAAAATGTTAGTAGCTAGTAGGCATTATTATGTTTGTAATAGTCATTAATAATATTTTCATTCTAGAATAAGAAATATTGCAAATAACTTTTGGGATCAATGTAAGAAAGTGAAGATAAATTCAATATGAGGCCATTATGTTCCTATAAACAATAATACAGCAGACTATGCTTTCATTTTGGGGGTACTTTGTTTCTCTCCAACTCTGAATCCCAATATGCATATTATTTAAAAGTAAATACATAGAATAAATTTTCACATAGTTTCCTGGAAAAATCCTATGTTCCTCCTGCCATGAATGTCTGTGTATCTCCCTTAGCTCATTTCTCTTGGTCTTATTTAATATTGTACAGCCCTTGGTGCCCTTCTGAACTCTTCCATTTTCTTTCCCACATCCTACTCATTTAGCACTTAGTATATGCCATTCATCTTTTGTGAATCCAATTTCTTTCCTCTGACCAGATTGTGTCTCGGGGAGTCTAGGACGTTACACAAAATAGCTACTCAGTAAAATTTAACAGCTGTTGTGCCTAGATTCATGTCCCAGAGATCGTAGGAACTAAATAGCACTGATTAATATTTCTATAGATAGTCAAAATAGAGCCATAGATGTTGACAAAAATCACTGAAATAGTAAGTTCACTCTGTGAAATTCACAGGCATGTACACAAGTCACAGAACTTGAGAAAATTCATTATATTCTTAGTTTGCAGTTGAACCTAGGTAATCAAGAAATAAAGTTCATTTGGCAATTCTATTCAAGGCGTTAGTTTGACATTGACTATCTTCTGTGTTTCCAGAGTCCAGGAACAGTGTTACTCCTTATCACTTTCAGAAACTGTAAAATTGTATTTAGCACTATATACATTTGAAAATATTATGACATAGTCATTGACAGAATTAACTTAGAACTCCAAGCTAAATTCAGTTCTCAAACGTGTCACTTACAAATTTTGTAATGTTGGCCAAGTTATTTAACCTCATTGTGCTTCAGTTTCTTCACATGCAAAATGAGGGTAATAATGAAAATTTCATGCAGTTGTTGGAAAGATTGAATTAATGAATGTCAGATACTTAGTGTCCTACACACAGAAGGTACTGTGTACATAGTATAGAACTATGCATAATATAGACCATAATATATGGTCTTTGCTTTCATGGACTGTATATATAGATGTAGTAGAAGAAACAGACAATTACAGTGAAGTTATAATGGCTATAATAAAAGAAATAAAAAACTATGGTAGGGGCTTTCCAGGTGATGCAGCGGTAAAGAAAACACCTGCCAAAGCAGGAGACTCAATAAGTGGAGGTTCGATACCTGGGCCGGGAAGATCCCCTCATGTAGAAATGGCAACCGACTCCATTCTTGCCTGGAAAATTCCATGGATAAAGGAGCCTGGCGGGCTACAGTCCATGGGGTGGCAAAGAGTTGAATACGATTGAGTGAGCACGCAAGAGTCATCACCTAACCCAGACCTGATGCTAGGGAGAACAGAGGTGAGGGTGGAAATGATGTTTTTGGTTTTTTTTGCAGAGGAAGTGAGGTGAAAGTGAGACCTGACCAATAAGTAGGAGCTGTTCTGAAGAAATGTTTGATAGGCATTTCTAACTGTAGGTAATCAGTGTACTCTATCTGCTACTGAGAATGATTCAGATTACAATGAAATGTTAACAGTTTCTGAAAGGAATCTGTAAGTGAAGTAAATCTGGAATAACCTATACTTAAAACAGATACAAGTAAAGAATTGAAATCCATTCACAGAGACTGAAGGTATTTGAGACATTGGACATTTGAATCTTGTTTGGATTTGTTTGTCTGGAATTAGTCAGATACTTCTACTGTTTATAAGAACATCTTACTGTTTGTGTATGAACCAAATGGAGCCTGACAAATATTCTAGAAATGGACACGATTACAGACTTTAAATACTGTAAAAAAAATCAATGTATTGTCCTATGCTTTCAAATTTAAATATACCATGTAAGCGTATTGGGTTATCAGTGAACTACTGCATTTTAGTGAAGCATTTTTAAACACAGAATTACACCAATTTTTATAGTTAAAATGTGGAATTGTAGGAAACATAGTGAGAATTAGAAGTCAATGTTGGTGTACCAACTCAATATAAAATAGTTGTCTATTTGTTGTTGTTTTAGTCACTAAATCATATCCGACTCTTGTGACCCCTACGGACTATATAGCCTACCAGGCTCCTATGTCCATGGGATTTTCCAGGCAAGGAGTGGATTGCTAATTCCTTCTCCAGGGGATCTTCCCAACACAGGGATCAAACCTACGGTTCCTGCTGCATCTCCTATATTGCAGGTGGATTCTTTATAGCTGAGCCACCAGTGAAGCCCATGTTTGTCTATACAGTTGTTTTTATTAATATAAACTTCACAAATCTACTATATTATTTTAGGCACATTTATTAAAAAAGAAAACCTAACTCATACAAAAATTCAATAAGCAATTTAACCTTTTTTCATGTCTCTAACTTCTTTATTAACTTTTTTATGTAAATTTTTCTTTTGAAAAATAGATAAGTATTCTATACCAATTGACTTAATTACATGTTTTTATCATGCATTTTGATACCCTTGAATAAAATATTTAAAAGTGAAAGCATTTTAATTTTATATTTATTAATATTTAATTGGTTTAATAGACTCCAATTCTGGAATATTATTAAAAGATTCTTTAGTAAACTATTTCCTTTGGACATTTCATCAAGACAACTTTGTATTAATTTGACAATATCTAGTATGTTAACAGTATCATTGTTGCCTTTTTTACATAAGTAGATAATTTAATTTTTTATCACTCCATTTCTCAGAAAAAAGGATGGAAGAGGGAGGTATTTATGGTAGATGAAACTTCAGGTAAATAACATGACCAGAATTATATGGTTCTCAAATGCTATATAGTTAAATTTATGCTGAAATATCTTAACTCCAAACTCATTTTTTTTCTTCTATATGATATTATAACATCTTTTTTTTTGGTTTAGTTAAGACTTTTAATCTAGCATTCATCAGTGTTGTAATAGTTATATAAAAATTCATATCATAATGAGATTGCTGAGTGGAAAATAAGTTAACACTAGTGCACTGTAAGTACTTATATGACAATAGGCCTTATTTTCTTATAGCCCTCAAAAAGTAGCTTGATATAAATGATCAAAAACTAATCAGCCTTTTAAAAATGTTTGTTCTTAACCATGTCCAGATTCCTCCAAAGGACCTCAACCATCTTCAGGGGTAAATGGTAACATGCAGCCTCCCGGAACTGCAGGGCAGCCCCCTGCCTCAGCCATCCCTTCCCCGAGCACCAGCAAGCCGTGGCGCAGCAAGTCCATGAATGCCAAGCACAGCGCCACCTCCACCATGCTCACCGTGAAGCAGGGAAGCCCAACCACCTCTCCCACACCGTCTGCAGACAGACTGAAGCCCCCTGCCTCAGAAGGGGTCAAAACAGCTCCCTCAGGACAGAAATCCATGCTTGAGAAATTCAAGCTGGTCAATGCCCGGACTGCTTTACGCCCTCCACAGTCGGCCAGTTCAGGACCCAGTGATGGCGTGAAGGAAGACGATGCCTTTTCTGAATCTGGTGAAATGGAAGGTTTGAACAGTGGCCTCAATAGCGGTGGCTCGACAAACAGCAGCCCCAAAGTGTCACCAAAATTAGCCCCTCCAAAAGCTGGAAGCAAAAATCTCAGCAATAAAAAGTCTTTGCTACAGCCAAAGGAAAAAGAGGAAAAGAACAGAGACAAAAGTAAAGTTTGTACTGAAAAGCTGGTCAAGGACGAGAAAGATCAGATGATGGAGATGGCTCCAAAAAAGACCTCTAAAATTGCAAGCTTAATCCCAAAGGGTAGCAAGACGACAGCAGCCAAGAAGGAAAGCTTAATCCCCTCGTCCAGTGGAATCCCAAAGCCGGGCTCAAAGGTGCCAACAGCAAAGCAGACTGTTTCACCGGGCAACTCAGCAAGCAAAGAGTCTGAAAAATTCAGGACTACCAAGGGAAGCCCTTCCCAGTCCTTCCCTAAGCCCATAACCACTGAGAAAGCAAGCACATCCAGTTGCCCCGCTCCCTTGGAAGGAAGGGAAACCAGCCATGCTTCTCTGGCGGGTTCCTCTGTTGGTTTAGTGGTGCAAGGCAGTGGGCAGAGCATGGGAAATGGTGCTGTCCAACTCCCTCAGCAGCAGCAACACAGCCACCCAAATACCGCCACTGTGGCTCCATTCATCTATAGGTAAGGTGGCCTCTCTTCTCCACAGCTTTAAACAGTGACAGGTCTGTGTACTCAGAGTGTCCTGAGGAAGGTTGCAGAGTCCTATTTCACATAGTCGTTGTGGACAATGGTTCATTCTGAAGTTAGAGGCCCAGAGTGAAAAATTCTATGAGAAAAGCTCCCGTATCCAGTCTGCTAGTCCTCTTGTCCTTCCCCTCTCCCCTTTTTCTTCCCCTCTCTACTCAAGAACTGGAGGCCTTTGAAAGTGAACCTACTCGTTGTCCAAGGCAAAATAGAACCCAGGTGCCATGACTTTTTTCTTGGGCCTCTTACTATTAGTCATTCAAAATAATTTTATTAGTCATTTAAAATAATTATTGTTTTACAGAGTTTAGGGATATTTCACCCATGGGAGAAAGTAGACCCTAATGGTTAAGGGTGCAGGTTCTAGAATCAGGCATATGTAGACTTGATACCCAGGTCTGCCACTGATCAGCTATATGCCTTTGGACAATGAATTTAACATCCTTAATCTCGTTATTTTCAAGTGTCAAAGAGGAATAGTATCTGACTTGCTGAGTTGGGAAGAATAACAGGCATAATGCATATAAGATGCTTATTGTATATTCTGGCACCTTGTACATGTTTGTTATATGTTGTTTATAAGGCATTGTTTTCCCAACATAAAATGTGTATTAACTTTCCACAGCTAGGCCTGTGTTTCTAGGTAAAAATAATGATCAATGTAATTATTATATTTATACTTTATTAACTTTTTGTTTTATTTATATTTTAGTTTTCATTTATTAAAATATATAGCACATGCTATATTTTCAAATATATATCCTACTACACAGCTCTAAAAAGAATATGTTTTGCCTATTGTTTTGTGGTTAAGTTTTAATCAGTTAGAAATGTCAGTACTGCTGTGTCACAATATTCATTCCCTGTCTTTTCAGTGAAGAGGTTACTGGAGAGGAATAATGCCTGTGATTTTGGCAGTTGTATAGTTTATCTATACAACTGGAAAAATAGGAAAAATAGGATGTAGCATTTACTACAAATAGGAAATGATCAAGATTATATTGTTTCAAATTTTATTAAATTTATTGCATACATGAGTTTTTAAGTAAAGAAAATAATTATAATGCTTTGTTTTCCCTCCCTGAAAAACCTAAGTGCTTTAAGTGATCCCCATCCCCACCCCCAACCAGGGCCTTATGTACTCATCCAAACAAATGTTTAGTTACCGAATTCAGATCTTAGCTTACCTTATTTAAGTCTGCTCTTCTGACTTATAGCAATGATCCATTTAAAACTGTTGTATTCAAATGGCACGGTGTCATGGAGCCCAAGCTCACTCTGCTCGCTGCAAGGCAGGGCAGTAAACCCAGAGACGGGTCGCTGGGTCAAGGAAAAATGACTTTAATCAGAAAGGTAGCAGACCAAGAAGATGGCAGGCTAGTGTCTCAAAAACCATCTTCCCTCAGTCGGAATTCAGACTCTTTTTATACGGGGTGGGGGGAGGGGCCCACTGCCGCGCCAGCCAATGTGTGAGCGGGATCCCTAACGGTTGCTCCCTGACAGTTGCTCTAAGGGCCACTCGCCTGGGGGAGGGGCACACTGGGCTGCAGACCAGTGGCTGAGCGGGAGCGCTCTAGGTCATGCCTGCTTCACCCCCATTACAGCGGGAGTCAGCAGATCCTTTAACTCCAGAGACCCTACCTGACCAAAAACAATTTAAGATGTTAGAATCATAATCCACATTTCAACGATATAAGAAGAAATTATAAAGTTTGAAATATGCTACACTCGCACACTTGGGGCTCTCAAGTATATTCTGTAAAAAACGTCCCTCATTTCAAATCACCACAGATGAATTTCAACAAGAAAGTATAAATCTAAGCAGAAAGGACATACCCACCAATTTAGCAAGCTTCTTTCTGTAAGTAGCAGCAGATGTTTTGGGTTGTTTGCAATAACATATCCAGTGGGTACAGATTTAGTGATTTCCATTTGAAAGTATAGCCTTTGCTAATTTAAAAGAGGAAGCAGCACACTTTAGAGGTTAAAGTGTGAATCAGCTGTGTGACTTTGCCAAATTTTCCAGCCTCTTTCAGTTTCTGTTTGCACTCTTTAAAATGAAGACTATAAACGTGAGGTAGTATAGCCAAGTAGCTAGGATTTCAGGCTGTCGAGTCTGTGTGTTCTACCATGGTTCAGAAATAGCACCTTGTATTGTTGAGATAGTGGCCCCAAGAGCCAGGGTCCCTGGGTTGAAATCTTGATGACATCATTTATTGATCATGTGACTTTGTGTAATACGTTTAAAGACGCTGGACCTCAGTTTTTATAATCTGTAAAATGGAGGTAGCAATAATAGAAGCTTCCTCATAAGGTAATTTGAAGGTTAAATGAGTTGATACTTATACAGGGCTAAGAACAGTACCTGAAAGTGAAAGTGAAGTCGCTCAGTCGTGTCCGACTCTATCAGGCTATCAGGCTTCTCAGTCCATGGGATTTTCCAGGCAAGACTGCTGGAGTGGATTGCCATTTCCTTCTCCAGGGGTTCTTCCCGACCCAGGAATCGAACCCGGGTCTCCCGCATTGCGGGCAGACGCTTTACCGTCTGAGCCAGCAGGGAAGCCCCAGAACGATTCCTACCACATTGTAAATGACCTTCCCCAGACTTCAGTTTCTAACCTGTAGAAACTGTTAAGTGTGGTTGAATATCTACCTCATTTGGTTGTTTTAAAGATTAAATTAGGACAATCTTGTGTAAAGACTTAAGCAAAGAGCCAGATTCAGAATAAATTGCTTATAAATGTCATTAATTCTGTGTTTTATTTTCAATAATTTAAAGTAATTGAAAATAAAACCATTGAATCAGAAATGTCATATCATATTCTACATATGAAGCAAAGATTGCTTGAAGTGTTTTATAAATTCAGAATAGTTTAGTAATGATAATATAAATCATCTTAGAGTAGACAGTATTCAAGCTTTGTAATGGTCAGTGAAAGTTGTAGAGTCACATCATACGGCTTTTGTGACCCCAGTGTCTTTTCAACTCTACTCCAACACCATTTACAAATTTTTTCTTGGAAGATCCCTGACAGACTTTCCTAGTGTTGCTAATCATTTGATAAGATAATAGTAATAATGTACTATTTTATAATGATGTTTGTTGAGTGCTTACTTAATGCAAGTCTCTATTACAAAATTTATATTCATTTTTTTTTCATTTAAACTGTGTCATAAACCCAGGACAAAGGGATATAACAGCATTTTACAGGGATGAAGAAGAAGCAATTTCAAGGCAGAATAATGATAATCCCTTTAAGTCACAGGGCTAGCAGGAGTTTGCCTTTGAACCCATATACTCCCGAATCTCTAGTGTGCTCTCCTTTGCTTCACAGTTCTTTCTGTACATGTAGAAATAGGAGATATTGTTACTAAGGAAATTCTGGCTGGGAAAATGTCAATAGCAGATTTGCAGATATCTCCATCAAAATTCATTTATAATGGGAAATACTTTACTGCTTTTAAGTAGAAAAAATTCAAAACACATATGTGTGTATATATATATGTATAACATGCATATGTTTGATATTTAAAGAAAATTAAGTAACCTTTATATAATGAGAAGATTGATGGGTCATGTATATGTTTCCTTGTTCTCAGTCTACTTCTAGGTCATGCTGGTTATTAATTATTCCTTTGGGGACTTTAATATTTGCTTCATAATAGTCTTTACTGCAAATTGAATGTTCAATGTCCTATAAATATAATGTTGAGTTTTAGAAGTTAATGAATTTTATATTAGACCTACTCCTGTATAGTACAAGGATATTCTATATTAAGTTCCTGTAGCTCATTTATCACTACAGTGTGATAAAAGTAGTTCTGAGTTTGGCATACCTTATCCATTTAATGTGTGGATAGCACTAAAATCAAGATGAAACTTGAAAAAGATTTTAATTCACTGTAAGAAGTTTCCAATATTTAGACCTGTATGAATGGATTAAGCTGTCTTTTTAAGTGTTAAGGTGACTACTGAAGATTCTTAAGTGATACAGTGACCAGTTTCCATAGTTTAAGTAAAAGAAAATCACCAAAGGTTTTTTTTTTTCTTCTTTTATGTACTCATTACTCATTCTGAAAATACTGTGTTATAACAGTTACAAAGAGCAAAAAAGTCTCTGCTCTGTGGGGGTTCAGTATATTGGTGATAATGATAAGAATTTAATCAAGAACTTAAAAAAAATAATTGTTCTCATGGAAATGCATACAACAAATAATGTAGAAGACTTTTCCTGACTCTTGTGTGAGGGTGGAGTCAATGTATGCATTAAAGAAAAGGTGAAAAAACAGATAAGACTTAAAAGATGAGTTAGAATTTGTCAGGTGGAAGGAAGAATGTTATGGCATCATCCAAACTTGACATTTTTACATCAAAGCATGATGGAAAAAATAACGGGCAAATTGCTAAGTAATATGCAAATGCTAGTAACCAAAACTGCTAGCAACTAGAGGTTAGAATTCATGATTACTTCATTGGGAAACTAGGAAGAAAATTTAGAATGAATCCATACTTCATTTTTCTCTTTCAAACATTCCCTCCCAACACGTCTTATTTTCAGCTAGTCCTATTGTCCTCGTTCTCTAAAACATCCCTTAGTTGTACATTTCTTTCTATTTCCACCCTCCTTCCCTTGGTCCAAGACATGGTACCACCAATTTTCACCTAGTTTCCAGTGAGTCTTCTAGCATCTCCTGTTGGCTCTTTACAGTAACATCGTTCGCACAACAGGGACTCTAATCTTCTAAAAGAATACATTTTATGTCATTTAAACTCATAAAACCGTCTGTTGGCTTTCCATTACATGTAGTAAAACCCAAGCTTCTTACCAAGCCCTACAAGTTCCTGCACAATCTGGCCTCTATCTCGCCTCTATCTAGCCCTTAAACCACAGTCCCTGCATTCCCTGCATTCCTTCTGTTCTCAGCAAACTCACTTGTCCTACTTTGGGGACTTTGTCATAGACATTCTCTCTGCATGTAAGGACTTTCTCCTGGATCAGAGCAGGTTCCTTTTCATCAGAGCTCTACTTACATGATGCTTATTAACACAGTCTATCTTCAGCTATCTAATCCGAAGGAATACTCACAATGCCTCTTGCCAGAATTGTACGCTATATTGTCCTCTTGTGTTTTGTTCATAGTTTATCACCATCCACTGTTTTTTTTTTGTTTGTTTACTTATTAACAAGTGTGAATTCAGCCACCTCCAACTATAACATACACTCATTGAAAAATAAGTCTTGTCTATTTTTATTTGATAGCATAATTGCCCAGGACAAGCCTCCCACAATAGGAACCAAATAAAAATTGAGTGAAACACCATCATCATGGCTTAGACTCACCCACTAGAGAAGAATAGAAACGCTGCCAAAAATGTACAATGGAATAAGAAAAAGTCAGAAGTCTTTTATTCCTATAAATGGTAAAGTTTAGTTGAAATATAAACAACTTTAAAATGTTTACAAAATGAAACCGTATCTACTCTTCAGGACATTCGTTCATGTATCTCCCCCACTTCTGACTCCCTGCTAAATAGCTTTACTTTATAAGGCATCAGGGTCAGAGTGAAACATCACACATCCCATATGTTATTTTCTTTCTATGGTCCACAGTGTAGTCATAACCACAAAATGAAGCAGGAAATGTTATAAAAAAAAAAAAAAACACAAAAAACAGTAGTGAACCAGATTTGGCAACTAAGATTTTGAAAAATGGAAAATTACCACTTGTTGTTGGAATCAGAAAGTAGCACTTAAGCTGGATTCTGAAAGAGAAGTGAGAGTTGGACATTTAGAGATGAGAGGGACAGAAAAGGAAATGTAAGACTAAAGGAGCCAAATATACAGGATCAACACAAGATATGTAGGTTGTTGGCAAGATCAGTTTTCCTAGAAAACAAAGATTGATTGTAGCCTGATTGTAGTAGAAACTCTTGAATGTCAAAAACTGTAGACTTTGTGTGAGTGTGTAGTCTAGCACTTGAGTGCATGGGTGGGCGGCACAATCTTAAAATGTACTTTGTCTTCTTGTGTAAGTAAATTGTTAGTGGGAGAGGTCAGGGAGGATATACCAGGCTCAGTGGCTGGATGAAGGAGACATTTACTGACTTTCAGAGTCAGCTTTGTTAAACTTGAATTAGAGGTACTGATTATAAGAGGAAAAGAAAGATAAAGAGTAAGAACATACTTAAGAAAAGCTTACTTCTCCATGTTCCTCTTCTTTCTTGGTGTCTACCCTCTATGTTACAGTCTTCAAACTTGTTTCCCTTGCCTGGAGTTCAAAACTTGTTACCGTAGCTCCTTGGGATCTTCAGAATTGTCTCCCCTCTCTCCATGTGCCATTTTTTCTTCTATTTCTTTTACTTTCATTAACTTCACAGCTATACGTTTTGTGCTTGTAAAGATACATGAATAGTGAAGTTAGTCAAGGAGGCATGAAAGACCTATACATTTTCTCTAAACCTCAGTATTTTTAACAGCACCCAATAAATTTCAAAATAGCTATTAACCGGATTCATAACTTATGAGTTTGAGGAGGTCTATGTGCTCTTTGTTATTTTCTGACCATTTGTGGTAAATGTCAAGAAAAGAGTGTTTTGGACATAGAGCAAACATCTGAAGGCAAAGAGAGAGAATCGGGGGGGAACATTTCACAAAGGAAAAAAAAAAAATAAACTCAACCTTTAGATAAGGCAAAACATTGTTAAACTGAGAGAAAAATCAATGTGCTTCTTAAACCCATTGATTAACTATTAAATATAAGCAGAAACCTTCTATACATACTTGGTTTATAAAATCAGGTTAAGAAGGTCTGAATTTAGAGGTTTCCTTTTGTTTGATATAATGTGTCTTGAACAACAACATTAGGGGTTTTGAGGAAAGATTTAGGTTGTAACAAGCTTTTGGAGATCTCAGATTTGCCTAGAAAGTGACACAGAAAATTGGCACCTGAATATACGATGTTCTGAAAGGCAAAGAATGCAAAACCTTCGTTTTGAAAATGCTTACTCATATGGTTTTAAGTTTAACTTGTTTGTTGAACCAGCATATTGAGTAGGAGGTTGTGAGTTTACAAAAATTGAAATGTGAAGCATTTAACCATCTTGCAGATAAAACTTTTGTAAGCCCTGCAGCTATTATTACAGATTACGCTGCACTTGTGGTTTTATGGGAACTGGGCATACTTGGTCATCAGCACAAACTAAAGCTTATTGAAAGCTTGCCATGCAAACTTGGCTCTGCTAAATTTGATATATATATATCTGCATAGGGTAGAGGGTAGCAGTTTAACCTCCCTCACACAGCAGTATTTTAAGCAGGAAGACAGAGCCGATGCTAGAAGAGGGTCTGTTGTGTGGAAGATGGCTATGAGTTGGCATTTCTTCAGAGAGAAGCTTGGTAAACTGCCCTTTCTATATTTAGCTTACAAGCTTCAGTGCCAGATTGCCCAACCAAACCACTACTGTTTCTTTTTCCTATATTTCATCTTTTCTTGGAAAAGTTTTTTTTTTTTTTTTTTTTACTCACAGCATGTAAGGTCTTATTTCCCCCACCAGGGATTGAACTGGAGCCACTTTCATTTGGAGCGCAAAGTCTCAACCCCTGGACTGCCAGGGAAGTCCTTGAAGGCAAGCATTTTATAGACTATTTCGTAGTGTGGGGTTGTTTGATAGTTTCTCATGATTAGACCCACAAATATACTTTTTGTCTAGAATGTCACAGAAATGATGCTGGATTTTTTTTTTTTTCTGTTTCCTTCCTTTCAGGTATCAATAATACTAATATTTCTCATTTTCAGTTCAGTTCAGTTGCTCAGTCGTGTCTGACTCTTTTCAGTGATGTTGAATTTGATCACTTGTTTGAGATATTGTTTGCTAGTTTTCTACTCTATAGTTATTTTGCTCCATTTCTATTTCACAGATATTTTTATGGGAAGATATTTGGAGACTCTATAAAAATTCTATTCCTTGATCCACTTTCACCCATAGGATTTTAGCATGCATTGAGATTTCTTGCCTAAATTAATCATTTACTCCAATTGATGTCATGTGACTTCTAATTCCATCTGTATGTATGTCTTGCCATTCAACTTTTAGAAAATGATATCCCTTCTTATTTTTCTCTTCTTTCCCCTCTTCTTTTTCCTTCTCCTATACTCTATCCCTCTCCCTCGCTTTAAATTTTATGGACTGATGGACTCCTCTTGTCTTCAATGGATTATAATCTGTCGATAATGACTCTTTATTGTGATGTTTAAATTTTCTCAAATCAGGCTACTGGGATGCACTTCACACTGACTTCCGCTCACTCCATTTTTCTTTCATAACTTTGCTTCATTTTGGCTCAAGCTGATCCAGACTCATCATGTACTCTCACTGCCTTAACTTGAGCTTTTACCTATGGTGGCTTGAGTTCTTTTGTGAAGGATAATATTTAGGAGCCTGATCTCACTGCTCCTAGGTTTCCTAAATGGTGAAATAAATAGGTGTATACTTAACACACATATGCATTTATCTCAGTATCAGTGAGGAATCTGTTAGAGGATTCACAATGCCTCCAACTCCAAATCAGCATGCACAGTTTTGTCTTGCTTTCTCCTTCCCATGCTTGCACCTTCTTTTGTTACCTGAGAAACCTGGCTCCCGCTGTCCTCAGTATACTTCTTATTTGCTCAGCACCCTCCCGCAACATACAGTTCTAACAAATGTCCCATCCACCCTGGCCTGCTCTTCATCCTGACAGATTGCTGGTCTTCGCCCGGCTGTCACCCGACTGCCGCCCACCAATAAGGAAATAACTGCTTTTAGAAAGATCCTTGATTTTTCTTTCTTTTATATTGAATTTATAAAGCAGGAACTATAGGACCATTTATTAATTTTGCTGATTCAAACCAATTTTGCTTGTGTCCACATTTGTAACTGGTATATCCATATAAAGATGAGTTCATATGGATAGATTTTTTTATATATATAAACCAATGTGCAACACCTCTATTTGTGAAATTGAACATCTGAACACTGATAGTATCTAGATGTATTGCTGAATTCCTTTAGATGGCATGCATAATAGCTTCCTTTTCTTAAAAGTAAAAATTTTAAGTAGTAAAGAGTAAAATTAAGGTTAGACCATTAAGTACTGTTACATTATTAACTCTTAGTTAATAACTTAGTGGCTAAGCTATCTGTTATCTGGGGAGACATCACATACATTAACATGCTCAGTGTCTAGAGACACTTGGATGGAGTTAAATTGTAGGGTAGTGGTTCATAGAACAATATTTATAAGATGCCAGGTTTAAATACAGTTTAAGTATCTACCAGCGTGTTATACAGGGCAAACTGTTACACCTCTAAAACCCTTAATTTATCCACAGCACCTACATTACCAGTGTTCTGGCTACTCTAACAAGAATACTGTAGTCTGGGTGGCTGAAACAACTAACATTTATTTCTCATAGTTCTGGAAGCTGGGAAGACTAAGGTCAGAGTGCCAGCAGATTCGGAATCTGGTGAGAGCCTGGTTCCTGGTTTTTGATGACCATCTTCTCATTCTGTCCTCGTGTGGTAGAAGGGGTGAGGGACCTCTCCAAGATCTCTTTTATAATGACACTGATCCCATACAGAAGGGCTCCATCCTCATGATCCTATCACCTCCCAAAGGCTCTACTTCCTAGTATCATCACATTGGTTTCAACACATGAATTTTGGAAGCAACCAGACACTGAGAAAAGAGTGACAGTATTGTCGTGGCGTTTGATATGCCCTGGATAAAACACTAGGCATAGCACTTGGCACACAGTGAGTGCACTTAAATGGGAAGTGAATTTTATGTTAATCATTGCTGAAATCTACTTTTACCTACTAAGACTTAGTAACAGATGCTAGCACTAACATATTAATATTAGAACTCTAAATAAATTAAATGGTGTCTTCGTCGTGCCCTATCTTACAGTTTCAATGTTGACCATGTTGTAAATGCACAGTCAGATGGTCTGCACAAGATAATGTCTTCTGAATAGTTTGAAGGAACCTCATGATACTCATTTTTTTCCCTTTTCCCAGTCAATATGAGGAGAGTTCAATATCAATTTACATAGAAGCAGTGAATGCTGCCACTGTGACTGTACCTTTTGATTAGAGAACGCTATTGATTCTTAAGTCTTCGTGAGTTATTTTATGAATCATCCCTGGAGCCTTTTATTTTACTGGAATGAAGCATGCACAAAAATAGAGGACATCCTGAGAGAATTCAGAGTTTAAACTAAACTTCTTTGATCATTTGTATAAAAGTTAAATCTTTACCAGTTAACATTGATTGTCCCTCTAGAGACTAGAGTAAAAATCTGACCCCGCTTTAACAAATAATGAGGTGCAAATCGTGGAGAAATGGATGGCTTGTAACATGTGTAGAGCAGGAGGTCTGGAACCATATACATGTAAATACAAACCAAAAATGATTTCTTGGGGTCTTTTTATAATTATTTGAAGTTTAACTTATCTATGTTCCTTCCCTTAATCAATCTGTTACTCTACCATTGTTATTGTAGGTAGCTCAGATGGGGAATATAGTGACACATACACCAAAGAATGTGAAAATATGGTATAAATAAAAGTATCTCTTGTGACCTAAATTAAAAACAACAAATGGGGAAAAAAAAAGTTAAAGAGCAAATCAGCCAGAAATATTCACTGTCACATTAAAAAATAAAATAAAACAAAGGTTTCTAAGACTGAAGTTTGAATATTTTTATCTAAGGGTGGAGACTTAGCCAATGGAATTAATACCAGGTTTCATATACTGAGGAAGATAGCCATACACTGAGAAGTACTTTTTAAGTTGTGTTTATTTGCAGCAAGGAAAAACTCTACTCCCAAAATACATTCTATTTTGTATATTTTGTATATTCTTTTGCTCTGTAGAGAGTTTCCTAGCGGGAGATGCTCTGCATCTTTATAACTAACATGGCTACAAGTATTCTGATTCCTGAGATAGCTCAGGTTTTGTCCTAGGAAGACCCAGTTGGCATTGGGCATTAGACAGCCATCTTAGAGAACTGCTCTCCGTGACTCAGCGTCTCTGACCTGTGTGACTGTAGACTACCCTGGCTCCCAGCCAGTTCTCCTAACTGCCCATTCCTCCCAGAGACTCCTTGGCAGGCAGCCAGTATGCTCTCCCGGGGTCTCCTATTTCACTATATACTATCAATTTAAAATTCTTCTGCAAGTAATAACAATCCTTAGAAAATGTCAGAGGAATATTTCCCCCCACATTCATAGACACCAGGCTAAAGAATAGGCCAAGGAGGTGCAATGGCTCACAAGTAAAGAGCTCAAGTGAAGGAATAGATGAAAATGAACTTTGGAAGCAAATGGGTGTGGGCAATAGACAGGGGAACTAGGAGACCCTGGGGGCCACAGAAGAAAGTAAGTAGCACAGAGAGCCAGATACACTCCCCACATTTTAACATTGGCCAGAGTCCCACAGGCCTCAAGAGAATGCTTTTCCAGACCTTTAGTAATTATAGCTCTTGAGCGCACAGTTATTTTGTGAAGAACATATTTGTCTTTACTTTTGCACAGAAGCAAATTGAGGTTCAGAGGAACTAAGTAACTTAGCAAGGTCGCATGAGTTAATAACTGCTCAGAGAGCCTAGTGTCCAACCAGACCCAAAGCATGCATCATTATCCCATGCTTCCTTCCATATATTTTACCCACCAAGAACACTATGTTTATAATCACTACTGATAAGATTTACTCATTCATATATATGCTAGATGTGGGGCTAGGCATTGGGGTATAACGGTAGCTCAAATACGGAGAATGGACTCTACTTTGGAGATGAACATTTATCAAATAATTGCACAAATGTCACATTGTCAGAGTATGAAGTGCTGTCAAAATAGAGAAATAAGTATTTGTAATTTTGGACTTCGTCTGAAAATTAGGAATGTCTGCTAGAAATCATTGGAGGTCAAGGCGCAGCTTTCTGTGAACTCTTACATGCCTCTATCTTTCTTTTATTATATCAATTCCTGTATACATACACACAGCATTTAATTTTCCATGATTTATTAAGATCCTAATGAATTTTTCAGACTTTCTAGACATGTCTTATAAATAAAAAAAAAAATATTTCTAACATCGGTGACTACACTTTATTTTCTCTTAAACAAAATCAGGATTTAACATAAAAGTGAGATATTAAGTGAAAATTTATTAAAGATATACTGATTTTTCTTTCACATATAAATATTCTTTTTAGATTTTTTTAAAAGTAAGAAATATTTAGTGATTACTTTCCATGGTCCAAACCCTGTAGGAATGGGACCCCAAACCAATGAGGTAACTATGAAGAACAAAGTCCAGGGTGCAGTGCTGTATTGTCTTGTCTCCTTCTTTCTCTTGTACTTCATGGTGAGGACTTTCTAAATATGTGGTATTCTTGACCAAATATTTGTAGATTTTGAAACTGCATAAGGAGAGAGATGGAGAAGGCAGTGGCACCCCACTCCAGTACTCTTGCCTGGAAAATCCATGGACAGAGGAGCCTGGTGGGCTGCAGTCCATGGGTTGCTAAGAGTCAGACACGACTGAGCAACTTCACTTCACTTTTCACTTTCATGCATTGGAAAGGAAATGGCAACCCACTCCAGTGTTCTTGCCTTGAAAATCCCAGGGATGGGGGGGCCTGGTAGGAGACCGTCTGTGGGGTCTCACAGAGTCGGACATGACTGAAGCAACTTAGCAACAGCAGCAACAAGGAGAGAGAGAGCCTCTTAAAACATTGCATGAAGACTGGACTATCAAAACATGTGAGGTCCCTCTGTGGAGAGCTTTTTATTTAATTAGACCCAATCTTTACATATTAATCATACACAAATACATATCCATGTACATATATAGACAAATATAAAACAATATAAAAAGGGTATTTTCAGAATGAGAATTTCTTTTTGATTGACTTTTTTTCTGAAATGAAAACATCATAGTGGCATTTATAGCCCATAGCAAAGTCAGTATTTATTTTATATATACTTTGTATTTTAGGATATATTTTATAGAATTTGCAGGGAAAGAATATTTGAGTTATTTTCAATGCTTTTATTATTCTCAGAAGAACACAATTTAGCCAGACTTTATCTAAAACAGCAAAAAGAAAAAAAAGAATCTTTTCAAACCTTTTGTCAAAAAAGAATACATTGGTAATTACAAGCTTTCAAACTTAGAAAAGTCTAAGAAATCTGATTTAACATCTCATTACAACTTGGGTTGTATGTGAAAAATAAGGAAATCTGATTTAATATCTCACTACAACCAGTGTGTCTCAGTTTTATGTGAAAAATAAAGAAATTTCTCAGACATAAAGAAATGCTCATTCACCTTAATAGAAAACTTTTAATACATTGATTTCTTCCTGTGTTAGAGAACTTTGATGAGTCACTGATGATAGCAATCTGCATTTCTGTCTTCTTGGTTAATTTCAGAGCTCATCCAGAAAATGAAGGGACTTCTTTACCATCTGCCGACTCCTGCACCAGCCCTACCAAGATGGATTTATCATACAGTAAGACAGCTAAGCAGTGCCTAGAGGAGATATCTGGTAAGTGACCTGATTGATGCATAGGTCAAACTCAGAATTCTTGTAATCTCTCTACATAAGTCTTTTTTATTAAGTCATGTTTGTGCTATACTGTTTTCCCTTAGGCATATATGGACTGTGTACATTTCATGCTTCAGAGATGTTTAGGTATTTGACTGTTCTGCTTAGAATGATCTCTTTGTTGTTCTGTAAAGAATTCTATAAAGAAGGGTAGTGCTCTCAGAGGCTGAGATTTTAAGTAATTGTTGCCCTCAGTCAAGTTGAATACTCTCAGAGACAATCTGGAAAAACTTCTGTTGTTAATAAGGCAGTCCTTGGATGTATTTGCAGATTTAAAAAATATTAATGATCAGGTGGTGCCGAGGTCCAGCCCTGGCTGATCCAGGGAGCTCAAAGCGGGGACGGCGTCGGCAAGGATCAGGATACAATAGCTTCAATTAGATATTAATTAGAGATGTAAAGAGTAATAGAATGAGGATAGCTCAGTAGGAAAATTCAGTGGAGAAAAGAGGCTGAGTAGCTTGGTTTACGCGGGAGACTAATAAAACTTCAAGACAAGAAGTTTGCACCACTTATGTAGGCCACAGGCATCCTTCCATTCTCCCAAAGGAGAGGAGACACTGAGGCCTCCCCGGTCAGATCTTAGAAGCCCAGGCAAAATTAGTAAGCTTGGTGGGTTCTGTGCTTCAGATGGAGACTCAGCCAGAGTTTGAGAGAGAGCGACATGGGGAGACCAGTATTTCGAGAAACTGATCCCCATTCTTTATTTTCCATGGTCTACTTTTATACACTGAGATGTTATGCAAAAGTCACGCGGGGTCAGCAGTCCTGACTTTTTATCAAAGTCAGGTGCTTCATACAAATATACAGTATACAGAGGTCTTAGGGGTGTTACATCATCTTCTGGCCAGGGGGTCTGCTGACAATTTATGGCCCTTTCCTTGTGACAGCAGTCAGTCAACCAGGACACTTATTTCTCCAGGGTTGATTATTCTTAAAAAAGACTCCACCTTCCAAAGGTACCAGATAAAGTTACATTCCTATAGGGTGAGGATGTGGTGGGTTTTAGTTAAGGAAAGAATTTACTTAGCCTAAGGTCTAATGTGATTAATATCAAAGGTTAATACTTATTTCTTCCATATATTCATTAATGTGTGTAAGGGCAGGGGATGTGGAGACTTAGCAACAAACATTGGCTCAACAAATGAAAAACCCGTCACCAAAACAATTTCTAATCAGCCCACTATACTTATACTAATGGTTTTCTAACTTTTCTAAGGAACCTGTTTTTAGAAGGTTTAAAGCATCTTGTGCCTCTCACGGTTGGGAGGCTGTGAGCAATCACATGTGGCCGGACAAGCCTGTCAGGCAGGCTAGAGAACCTTCAGAGGAGTTTGTAGGTTAAAACACTCTTGTCACGCCCAGGAGTTTTTATTAACTGGAGCTCTAAGTTAACTCCTTCTCCGAAAGAGGTGGTGGGGGGCAGCCCCCCATAAAGGCAGAGGTGTAGGTGAGAGCACAAAGTAGTAAAGTAGGCAGTCTCTGGTTATGGGGGTAGATGCTCGAGAATTTCCAGGGGGACTCCTGAGGCTCCATCCCGCCTTTGTGTATGTCGAGCCTCCTTCCTCATGACCTTTGCCATGGGTGGAGGTCCTCCCGCTGGCTCCCCGCAAGGTGGGAATGTTAAATTTTCATGGTCAATCCAACCCTACTTTATCTTCAATTCTGTATTATTTTGTATATTTCTGCAGAGTGGCTCTAAATGTGTGTTCTGTGAAAAATCTAATTATGGAAATTTTTTTCATTTTATATAAATAATGTAAAAAAAAAAAAAAAGCCATATACAAATTCCAGACCCAATTTGTCAGATTCTCAGCATTAGCGCATTGTTTTTCCTAGGATCTGGATAAGCCTAGGCACATAGTGAAGCCTTTTGGTATAATTGTATTATATACAGCTCAATATTCACAAGGAGCTAAGTAGGCTCTTAACACAATACAATGCTCCTAAGGAGAAAATGTCCCTGATTCTGGGAAAGATTGAGGGCAGAAGGAGAAGGCAGAAATCAGAGGATGAGATCACTGAATGGCATCACTGATGATGGCATCACTGATGTGATGAACATGAACTTGGGCAAACTCCAGGAGATGGTGAGGGACAGGGAAGCTTGGCATGCTGCAGTCCATGGGGTCACAAAGAGTCGGACATGACTGGGTGACTGAACAACAACAAGGAGGAAGAGGCTTGAAGAACATTTTATCTGTTTCCAAGTATAAGAATGCATAGACATAGAGGTATATTTGTTAGTTCAATAAATCTCTGGCTCAGCCCTTGTCTAAGTAAAAACCTAAAAGGACTATTTATTTTATTTTTTTAATTACCACAGTACTCCAAGGACTCAAAATACTGCTCTGAAGCTCATGAGCCTAACCATATCACAAATTTGGAAGTTAAGAAACTTCCTCACTTCATCAGACTTTAAACACTTCAGCAAGCATTAGCCATTACTGCAGTATCCACCCATGGATACTGACAACAATGACAGCACAGCATCCCAAGGGTTCCTTTTGGAAATAACATCCATGGTATTCGGCTTTAGAGTTTTCAGGTGGGAATTAAAATGGGTCAGTGCAGGGTAAGGGCTGAAATGGTAATGCCAAGGCATAGCTATGGGGATGTTATGGGGGGAATTGCTTGAACAATTTGTAGATTTTTTTCAATCACTAGGAGAAGGTGTTGGTTTCCCATAGTTTCAGATAACCCCATGGTGATTGATGATATGTATCTGTATTGTGACTATATATTATTTAAACATAGTGTGGTATGGAGATGTATATGTTTTACATGTTTCTTTATTCATGAATGCCTTCAAATAGTATCAGTATGCCTACAAATTACAAGAACTCAAATCTGTAGCAGAAAATGAATTTATTACACTTTGACTTCAGATTTTTATGTGAATTTTACAAAGAAACTTGTTTTTCTGAAATTAGTATATCACTTAGTATCTCTGAAGCAATAGCATGTTTGATTCTTTCTTCAGTTTCTTTATTCTTTTGACCATTTGATCATTTTTTCATACTTCCAGCTAATATTTCTACTTATGTAAGTCAAATCATTATGTTTTACACCTTAAACTTATACAGTACTATATGCCAATTGTATCTCAGTAAAACTGGAATTTTTTTAAAAAATTTCCATTTAATGTTCTGGTTTTAATGAAATATTTGAAAGTGAAATATAAACTAGACTTTAACATTATACAATAGCCTGATGGATTTATTAGAAGGTATAATATTAGTTTTTATAATAATTATTGTTGTAGAATCATAGATTTGAGTCTATAATTTAGATAGGAATATAATAAAAGAAAGAAAATGGCAAATAAGTGCCTAAACGAGGCTGATTTGATTGTGTCATTCTTATGATCATGTGTTTAAAGTGAGTCTGTGGTGGAATATTGGAAATTTCTGTCAATGCAAACTGGAGATTTCATGAAGGAAAGATATTCCCTTGTATTCAGTAAGCTATCATTGGAGTGCCATAATTGGAGAAATCCAGGTGAGAGAATACTGGTAGAGCAGTGATGAGAGGATGATAGTCATAGGGAAGTAGACCAGTGAGATGGCAAACCCTGGCGTTTCTTCTAATGATCTTGTCTTCTTATCCCTCCTTGAGCTACTTACTCTCCTGTTCATACCCTAGATCTGGGCATCATCAGAATCTGCACCTTCGCTATAATCCCACTAGCATGCAGCCCACTCTTGCTCATGACAACCTCCTTTCTTTTCAGTGCGCTCCCTTTCATTCTCTGACAACACTACTGATTCTAAGATGTCTAAATTGCTGATCCCACTACCTTTTACTTACCCTCATCAAACTCTACATGTCCTTCCTTCCTTAATCAGATGAATTCCAATAGTGACGGAATATGATTTTACTTTTGCAAGTACTCTTTACTCACTTACCCCTCTCTTACTTCATTGTACTCATTGGATGAAACCATAGACCTCAGTTCAGTTCAGTTCAGTCGCTCAGTCATGTCCGACTCCCTGCGACCCCATGAATCCCAGCACGCCAGGCCTCCCTGTCCATCACCAACTCCCGGAGTTCACTGAGACTCACGTCCATCGAGTCAGTGATGCCATCCAGCCATCTCATCCTCTACCGTCCCCTTCTCCTCCTGCCCCCAATCCCTCCCAGCATCAGAGTCTTTTCCAATGAGTCAGCTCTTCACATGAGGTGGCCAAAGTATTGGAGTTTCAGCTTTAGCATCATTCCTTCCAAAGAAATCCCAGGGCTGATCTCCTTCAGAATGGACTGGTTGGTTCTCCTTGCAGTCCTAGGGACTCTCAAGAGTCTTCTCCAACACCACAGTTCAAAGGCATCAGTTCTTCGGTGTTCAGCCTTCTTCACAGTCCAACTCTCACATCCATACATGACCACAGGAAAAACCATAGCCTTGACTAGATGGACCTTTGTTGGCAAAGTAATGTCTCTGCTTTTGAATATGCTATCTAGGTTGGTCATAACTTTCCTTCCAAGGAGTAAGCGTCTTTTAATTTCATGGCTGCAGTCACCATCTGCAGTGGTTTTGGAGCCCCAAAAATAAAGTCTGACACTGTTTCCACTGTTTCCCCATCTATTTCCCATTAAGTGATAGGACCAGATGCCATGATCTTTGTTTTCTGAATGTTGAGCTTTAAGCCAAATTTTTCACTCTCCTCTTTCACTTTCATCAAGAGGCTTTTTAGTTCCTCTTCACTTTCTGCCATAAGGGTGGTGTCATCTGCATATCTGAGGTTATTGATATTTCTCCTGGCAATCTTGATTCCAGCTTGTGTTTCTTCCAGTCCAGCATTTCTCATAATGTACTCTGCATACAAGGTAAATAAGCAGGGTGACAATATACAGCCTTGACGTACTCCTTTTCCTATTTGGAACCAGTCTGTTTTTCCATGTCCAGTTCAAACTGTTGCTTCCTGAACCTAGTGACATTCAAATCTCCACCTAGTCTATACCAGCAATGAATGAACCTGGAGAAAAACACATGACATGTTGATGTGATTGGCTTTACATTCATGACCACCAACCTCAACTGAGTAATTAATGCTGCCTGGCAATCATTCTATATTTCTCTGGTGCATTTACTGTTTTTTGTCATCTAAGAAAAATCTCAAGGTTTTGGATGACAATTTTATACCTTTTCTCTGCTTCTCAAATCTCTAATACCACTTAAGCAGAGAAAAAAAAATTCACAAACCCCTGCCACCATACCTACCCGTGCCCAGCATTTATACTTATTTGTTGTTGTCCAGTTGCTAAGTCGTGTTCAACTCTTTGTGACCCCATGGACTGCAGCACACCAGGCATCCCTGTTTTATCTCCCAGAGCTTGCTCAAACTCATGTCCATTGAGTCAGTGATGCCATCCAACTATCTCATCCTCTGTTGTCTCTTTCTCCTCCTGCCTTCAATATTTCCCAGCATCAGGGTCTTTTCCAATGGTCAGCTTGTATATCTGTTTACTCCACTTTTACTTGAATTAGTTTCTTTTCTACCTCTTTAATATCTCCCTCTATACCAAATCACTCTATAGCCCACAGGATGCTTCTCTCTCTCCAATCATAATAAAAAAAACAACTTTTCTCGATCCTTTCCACCACTTTCTTTCTCTTTCTGATTTCTCTTATTGCTACAGAAACCACAAAGTACACAAACACTTGATTTTATTGCTAAGCCATACCTTAGACTGGCCCATAGAAAATTTCTTTAAAGACAGTGTGAGATATGAGAAGGTAAATGTTCTAGGAAGTAGAAAAAAATAATTCTGGCTTTTGCACTGCTATTATTTAGCAGTTTGAACTGTTTCTTGGTTCCCTTTTTTTTATGAGGTGACTATAATTATGCTTAATAAACTCACAGGATTGTTGTGAGATATGGTTTATATTCCATAATCATCACTGGTACTTTATAAATGCCAAGCATGCCAAAGACTAGGAAAACAAACACGACTAAGACATGAGTTCTCCTATAGAGGAATAAGAGACAAAGTTTAACACCATGAATAATTGAATTACTAGACTTATGGGAACAACTAACTTTGCTGTAAAGATTTATTTAGGGCTTAAAAGAAGATCACATGTGTACAGTAGAATTCTAATGGATAAAGAAATCAGTATATAATATTCCAGGAAAAAGCAACTTCAATGAAAAAAAAATTTGAAAAAAAATTACTTACCTTACTATGTTCATCTATTTATTGTTGTAAAACTGAGCACATTTGGGATTTTCTTAACCCACAGTTTCAATGCTCATGTTATTGTTGAACCTTTACCACTAAATGTTGCTATGGGGACCTCATACATGTAAATAATATAGAACTCCTCTGATGCAGTTAGTCTTGGCTGGATAAGATCAGATTTTGTGACTTTTTAGAGGCTATACAATTTGGAAAAGCCTGAAAATAATTTTAAATATACAAAATTGCATTATTTAGAAAGGGGCTCAATCAAGTTAGAAGCTCTGTATATTAAATATCATTGGCTTCACAGTGGACATGATGTCCTGGTACAGTCTTACCTGACCGCATTGCCACATCTTCTAAAAACAGTGCCTTGATTTTCTTTTTGGGAACCAACCACAGCCTCATCAACCTTCGTTCATATGGTTCAGATGAAATTTATCCAAGCAGATCCTTTCAGAACAACCCATTCTGTTGACCACAGTGACTCTTTCAGGGGTGGACATGTGACCCAAGTCAGTTGAATTGGAACCAGTGAGAATCAGTCTCAGAATTTTACCTGACTGTTAGGAAAGAGACCTGTGTTTTTCCACTAGATCCAAAGTTAATCAAAAGAGAGCTTGGAGGTGCTGGCAGTTACCTTCACCTCCCGTGAAACAAATGTAGAGAAAACAGAACCTGAAGTAGGAGAGAATTAGCTCAATGTTTGAGCTCTTGAACAAGCCATGTCAGAAACTCGCTCTTCCTTCTTCCCTGCACTTTTACGTTGTGTTACCCAAGAAAATCCCCGTCTGCTTAAACAAACATTAAAAGCACCTCTACTGCGTGACCTGTGAGAGGCATGACCTGTAAAGTTCTCTGATACTGTTAAGGAGCAAACCTGAATGGTTCATTTTGAAAAGCAGACTTGTTAGAGGGATTCCCTAAGTTACCTAGGAAGCTCAGCTTGCTATATAACTCATGTGAGTTAATAAGAACAGTGTCTTCATGATTAATGGTACCAGAAGTTAGAAATGTAGTTAAATTGAGGTGTAAATATAAATGTCAGAAATGCATGACACTCAATAAAATAGCATTTTCTAGAGAAAGCCCAAGACTTTTACAGTTTGGAAACCTTATATCCCTCCAAAGTCTCTATGTATTTCTCTCAAGTTTCCTATTGTTTCTCATGTTCTTGGGGAGCAAACTAGTAATACTCACCCAATCTGATGATGATGTTTCTATTAAGTATTGCAGTCAGGTGATGCGTTTCATGAAATTTGTGACACAGAGTGAGTAAGCTTCTTGCTTCCAGCCTGTCCTTTAGGAGTCATGCCATCCTCTCAGTATTACAAGTTCAGCTGAAATAGCGGTTTAGATTTTACTGCTTGGCTTGGGTTTTATTCTTTATTTCATTGACAAAAAGAATTTGGCCGTAGAACCCATCCCTTTCATCAAGTGCCAAGAGATTCTGCCAGATGCTAAGTGGGCTTTACTTTTCATTTCAGTGGAATCATTTAGAAAGTTTTTAGATATTTTTTAGTACATACATCTACACATGTCCCTTGTTTTGCATAAGGCTGTCTACCAATGTGTATCACATTTATTTAATCCACTTTTTCACCTTTATCTAGAATTTATATTCAACTAAAAAATGATGGTAGATGCCAAACTGAAACAGAATCAGCAAAGCTAATATATCATTTGTAAAAACTTAATTAAATAATTGGATGGATTCAGGAAGTAAGAATTTAGATTAAACAGAGAGATAAACTAATGGTTACATGTGTCTTTTTCTGACTTTCCAGACTTTGTATTGAATAATGGGAAATACTTCATATTAAGATCTTTGTAAATGATTATTTATCTTGCCTCTTTCTTGGACATTTATAAAAACTAAGATGATCAAGCTCAGGTCATTTTAAATCAGTTTAGATCTTCTACTTAAATAGTTACTTTATAATTATGCTTACTAAAGAGCTCAAAAACATTCCTTCTCAGAACATTGTAGTAGCTATGTTTTATGTGAGGTATTGGCTAAATTAGAGTGATTCACATCTTCAGCATTGATTGGGGGTGTTTGTCTATTATGCCCTGAGGCTTCCTCTTCCACCTTGTGTAACGTACATTTAAACAGTTTAATATAAATATATATGAATACACCCATGTTTAAATGTACTCCCAAAGCAAGAAGAGATAACTGCCTCTAGAGAAGCAATAATTAGGTTCCCAGCTGTTGTTCAGGGTAGACTTAAGGACTTAAGGATATAGTTCCCAGAGGAAGAACTACTATAACTACAAGTTGACAGTGTCTTTAAACAACGAAACAAACACAAATGCCCTTTTAATGCTTTTCTCTATTAGGATTATGTCTTCAAAATAACCAGCTTCTCGTTACTTAATCCAGTGGACTTAGCCACCTCTTCCTAAATTCACTCCTACAGGAAGATTATATGTTTTGCCCCACTGAATCAGAATGGACCATGTGGATTCGTTTGACCAGTAATTATGAATGGAAAAATGACATGAGCCATTCTTGAGCAGAATCTGGTATTTCTCATCTCTTTTCCCTTCTTCTCCCCAACTATGGGAAGTTGTTCTTTTAGTATGGCTCTTAGTATGAAGGGTACCTGGATCAGAACTGCAGCCAACGTAGAGTGGACATTAATGTGAGCAAAAGTGCATCTTTGTTACTGTAAGCCACTGACATTTCTAAATCATTTATAAATACAGTATAACTTAATCTAAGCCAGAATTTCTCAGCCTTGGAACGAACCACTGACTTGCAGTCTGCATAATTCTTTGTCAGGTGGGAGGAGGTTCCCTGTCATTGTAGTGTGTGTAGCAGCGTCATTGGCCTCTTCTCCAAGGTGTCAGAAACACCACATCCCCATTTGTGACAAACAAAACTGTCTCCTAATTCTGCTAAATGTCCCCTCAGGAGGACCCAGTTGAAAACCACTAGTCTCAGCCTATAAGTTCTTAAAGTGGGGTTCCAGAGCCAGCAGTATCTACTACATCACCTAGGAATACGTTAGACATGCAACGTCTCAAGCTCCTTTCAGACTGTCTGAATGAATAGGGCTGGGGATGGGGCACCGCCAGCTAAGTTGTAATAAACCCTCAGAGAGGTTCTGAACATTTAGGTTTGAGAACCGCTGGTCTAAGCTGACTGGTACACAAGTTTCCTTGTATAAAGAGAGGGCATCATTATTGCTTTTACTTATATATGCTCAACTGTTAATGCCTAAAGCATAAGAATTCCATTTTTGGTGAATCTGTAAGACTTTAGAAGATGCTACATGTGTACTTCAGCATAATACCTATCAAACAAATTAATGTTTTCTAACCTTAGCAAATTTACTCTGGTCTTGTAATCTAGTGATTCACCGGATCACAATAACTCCAAGTGAAGAAAGAACAAAGCAAAACAAAACTCCAAAGTGGAGTAGCATTCTAATCTTTAAAAAAAACAGTTTATAAAATGATGTCGTAGAAGGACAGTTTTCGGTTTCTGTGATTTAGCCTTTGTACCCTTATTTTATTTAAACACGATATATTTATATATTTATTTATCTCTGGCTGTGCTAGGTCTTTGTTGCAGCACGGGCTTTTCTCTGGCTGCCGCCAGCAGGGCTGCTCTTTAGTTTCAGCGTGTGAGCTCCCAGTTGGGTGGCTCCTCTTGTGGCAGAGCACAGACTCTGGGGCAGGCGGGCTTCAGTAGTTGCCAATCCCAGGCTCTAGGCACAGAGTCAAGAGTTGTGGTGCTTAGTTGCTCTGCGTGCGGCAGGTGGGATCTACCAGCATCAGAGACTAAACCTGAGGCTCTAGCATTAGCAGGTGGATTCTTTACCACTGAGCCAGCAGGGGAGACTTAAGCACATTTTGTATAAACATAATTTATTTTTGATGAGTGGAGAATTGAGAATCTGTACTTAAAATTCACAGGTTCATTTAGTCGCAAAATTTTTTATCACAAATAATTGCCATTCTTTCCATCTGATTCTCTTTTATGTATCTGTGTACTCGTGGTCCCTCTTGAGCTTGAGCGTAAGAAACAATTATTTTGCAAAGTAAGTTGTTATCTATGTAAAGGTGTAGGCAGTGTACATTGTAATGATAATTTATATAGTTAGAGGATCGGGCATCCCCCTACCCCCAGCTTTGGCCTTCCCTGGTGGTTCAGTGGTAAAGAATCCACCTGCTAATGCAGGATACAAGGGCTCGATCCCTGGGTCAGGAAGATCCCCTGGAGAAGGAAATGGCAATCCACTCCAGTATTCTTACCTGGTGAATCCAATGGACAGAGGAGCCTGCTGGGCTACAGTCCCTGTGGTTGCAAAAGAATCTGACATGACCGAGCAAATACAACCCACCACCTAGTTGAAGTTAGCAATATGAGGTGAAAAATCAGAATTAATTAGATCATTTTAGCTCAGAAAATTATGTGCTAGGGAATTATATCACTTTGAATGACACAAATATTTTAATCTGTTTCTCCATGCTTCCCCCTTTTGGAGAGGAATGTTTACGGACAGAAACAATCTCATAAGCTTTTCCTTGATACTCTTCTCATTAACTCTCAGTAGAACATGGTCTCTACTACACTTGATAAGTATTTTCAAAGTCTTCCTAAAATCAGAATTTCAGGATGGCAATTGTAACCAGTGCAAGATAAATACAAGAAACTTACCCTTTAGGTTTTCTGCTTTTTATCAAAAGATTAAAAATAAATATCTTACACAGATTACAAAGTGATAGGTTTATAGAATAGACTAGGAAAACTGTTCCATGTCAGAAAACATAATATACATTTTATGTTTTTGGCACGTCACTGTCTTCCACACACTTAGCCATTAACTCTCAATTATATGCTTTGAGTAAAAATATCCCTTCTCAAAATTAAAAAAAAAAAAAAACTTTTAAAGGTTTTATTTTTTGCTATTTTTATAGGAAGAAATCTTGATTTTTATTGTACAGTAGGATTGTATAATACTAAATATCCTCAAAATAAAAAGCCCTTGAATTTGCTCTTTAAAAGAGAAGGTGAAGTCTTTCCCTTTAAACCATTATCTGCCTGCCGGTGGAGAGTGTTTTTTAGGTCCTTTACACTCTTGAATTTGATTTGTGCTTTTGTAGCACGAATCCCAACATTCAGAAGACAGATCTGCCTGCTTCGGCTGCCTGCAGCTATGGAGAATTAGTCTGTCATTCTCAGTGTCGTGGAGTGTGTTATGTGTAAGAGTGAATAAGTGTGTGTGTGTGTGTGTGTGTGTGTGCGTCGTGCGCGCGCGCGTGCGTGCCTCTGTATCTGAGGCGGGGTAGCCTAGAGTGATTTAAATGTGAAGAGGGTTAATCGTGTAGCATCTCATTCAGGCTTGGCTTTGAAACCTGTGGCATGCCAGGCTGGACAGCCGCTTCCGTGCCTCTGCTTTAATTTAGCAGGATGTTTGCTGCCATGGCAGCCAGCAGCATCCACTGCAGCAGCAAGGAAGAGCCGTAGATCTGCGAATGCAGGTGGAATACTCAAACACGAGAGGCTCGTGCAGGGCTGGCTTTGGTGCTTAATCTGCTCTTACAGGGCTCTGATGAGGAGGCTGTGCATGCTACACCGTGTCAGTTCCTCTAGAGTTAAGGGCTGCAGACCCAGATCAGTGAAGGGCTGGTGAGAGACAGGGAAAAAAAAAAAAAAAGCACAGTCAGAGACATCTGGGGTGCTTGTGCTTCACTTCCTCGCATTTGGGAATACAGAAGCGATAGAGGGAAATGTGGACCCATCTCCCTGCTGAGACATGTGATTGGATGAAGATTGGAAAACGTGGTTGGCTTCCTGTGCTACTTTGCAGCTGGAGAAGTGTCTGGTGAACTCTCTTCTGCTTCCGATATGTCCAAGCAAAATGTTTGTGAGTACTGCTGATGAGGGCAATGACGTGGCAAGCTGAATTGTGGGCAACTCATTGATTGTGCTACAGCTCTAGAATCTAACGTGAATGTTAGATTCTGGGCTTTTCTTGAAGTGCATGTGTTAATTATAAGCAAAAGGGCCAGTTGGCATCTCTGTGCAGAAAGACAATATGAAGTCTAACTGAAAAAGAAGCCAATAAAGAGAGCCATGCAGCGGCCGGCTGAACTCTCTGTGTTTCGGAGCAAAGAAGTAAGGCCAAAGAGAGCTTGTCTTCAGAAGCAGAAATCTCTGACCAGTCTGTCCCTCACCAGTGAGGGGGAGAGGCGCCCTGCTGTGCGCATTTCCAACTGGTTTGGAAATGCTGCCAAGGCCAGCCAGAGGGAATCCAGCTATGCAGAGAGGCGCTCGCTCTCCAGGTGCTCGTCCCGCTCTGTGCAGTCCCTGTACCACACAAGCCTCCCTGGGGCCTGGAGCCTTCTGCCCACCAGCCGCTCAGGCAGTGAGAACTTAGAGGAGTGGACTTCCAGAAGAGGCTTGGAAGGTGAGAGCGATGAAGACAGCCGGTCTGAAGATGAAAATGTGTCCTCCAGGCCTGGCAGCCTCAGCCGGAGCTGGGCTGAGGAGGAGGGAGAAAGCTGCCTGCGGGAAGGCACAGCCCATCTGGATGAAGATGTCATCCTGACGATGCTGGGCGATCTGGAAGAGGCCCTTTACACTGACTTGTTAGGTAAGTTGGGTCTGCTCCTGAAAGGAGGATGGAGTTTTAAGGAGCTGCCTTTTTGCATGAGCCATAGAGCTTCTGTTCTTCCTACTGACTTTTTTTTTTTTTTTAACCACCGTGACTCAAAAGAATTTTAAATTCCTTGTGTCTTGAAATGATTGTCTTTGGCAAACTGAACTATGAGAAGTAGTTGTAAAGTCTACATGGAGAAAGTGAATAGCAAGCACCTGCCCTGGGCATTATTGGCTCAGAGTCTAGATAGCCATAATTAAGTGTTCACGATTTAAAACTCCAAATGTGCTTTTTACTTAGTCGTCAGTAGGGCCTATTTGTTCAACTTCTCTCAAGGTGACCTCACCACAGATTTGAAATGAAGAATGATGGAGCTCGTGGCTCAATATTTTTGTGCAGTCAACTTTTTCCTGCTGCCTCCCTGGTGTCTGAAGGATGGCTTTGTACCTCAGTGACAAGCACCATGCGTTCTAGTTAGAATTCCAGAAATGCAGAAGTCTCTTCTGACAGCTTGACTACTTTTTAAAAAGTGTTGGACAAAAAATATTTAGGAGTGTGTACATTGTAACTGTTCAAATCACTATGTAGATGAGTGTGAACTGTTCTGATGCTTTACAAACTAGGCCTTTTTGATGACATGGTTGTTAGGAGTAACTTCTGATACAATCTTCAATTAACTAGGTATGAATAAGTCTGAAGTAACTCTTTAGTTCGCCACCTGCCTGAATAGGTAAACTATATGAAAGCGAAGTGAGATACTTTAAATCCAGTGCTCTACTGTACCATATTTATATCATAGGGTGCCTTCTTCAAAAACTCTTAGTGTTTAACCATTGACCACATCCTCTTTTATATCAGTGTGTTTATTTCCACAAAGGCCTTCATATAGAACCCCTTATAATCACAAGAATTAAACCAGACCAGTGATCTCTTTGTTTCTGATTCATTCAGCTGATGCCAAATATAGGTTTGCTTTTATTCTCTTTGTAGACCTTCCTGTTACAAGAGGTTTTATGAGATTTTTCTGGAATCTCAGTGAATCAGCTTTAGAAGAAGAAAGCTTAGAGAGACAGCAGAGGCAAATATCGCTCCATTTTGCATGTCAGTTTAGCTTTAGAAGAAGAATGTTTCTGCAGTTGAAGGAATGGTGATTTCTGAATCTCAATACCCTAGATGATCAAACACTGAAGATTTACTTCTTCACCATTGTGTGATTTCTGTGATGAAAGCTTCTTATAAAAACAAACAAACAAACAAAACAAAACAAAAAACTGCATCCAGAAAAAGGCAAGAAAAGGAGTCTTAAGAATTAAGACTCCTTTTTCTTCTCTTGATACTCTGAAAGGGTAGAATCAAATCACATTTGTGATGTGATTCAAATCATACCTTGAAAGTGGTAGCATTTATCTTGTTCTGAGTACCTCTTATGTAAGTATTTTCAAAGATACGACCAGAGTGAAGTCTTCTGACAGCGTGTGTTGGTTGTTCTGTTAAATTATAGCAGGCTGTGGGTGGGTGTGTATATGACACATGCCTTTTTGTGCATAAATAACTTGGAGCATTACTGTCAGAGGGTCAGCTCTCCATAGGTGCCTGTGTAGTATATGGGTCTTAAACAGAGTATCTGCTAATTGTATTTATGGGATTGTTCTCTGTAAGGCTTTTTTCTCCCCCAACAGATGCTAGTATTCAAAAATGCAGATGAGAAAGTGAGAGGAAGAGTTTATTCAAACAGCTCTGATATGAATAATCATATCAGGATAATGAAGCATTGCAAGGCAATTCCCTAAATAATGATGCATTTTAAGTCGGTAAATATATCCGAGCCCATAGCACACAGGAATTTCAGGATTTCTGCCAGGTGCTTAACTGGGTTCTGCTTCTGACTCAAAATGGCCTCTTCCAAGTTAGTTTTTAGGCAGAGATCCCTGGGTTCAATTCTTTATTCTTATATATTCTAATAAATCAGATAGACTAGGGTTTGTGTTATAACTATATAGGAGAATATTTAAAAGATAACTAGTAAAACTGCTAGTTATATTTTGCTATTTTTGCCCCCTAATGTGTCTGATTTACCCTGATGAGTTGAAAAATGTTGTATCCAACTCCCTGTTGGGGGTAATCCACAAAAACCAAGGTGATTTCTCCAAATAAATCAGACAGCTAAACTCTAAAAAATAATGTTTGTAATACGGCTATTGTAGAAGATATAATTCTCTGTGAATAAGGTTATTAAGAGCTGACTCAATGGAAAAGACTCTGATGCTGGGAGGGATTGGGGGCAGGAGGAGAAGGGGACAACAGAGGATGAGATGGCTGGATGGCATCACTGACTCGATGGACGTGAGTCTCAGTGAACTCCGGGAGTTGGTGATGAACAGGGAGGCCTGGCGTGCTGCAATTCATGGGGTCGCAAAGAGTCGGACATGACTGAGTGACTGAACTGAACTGAACTGAAGGTTCATTCATATATAATTTGTTTTCCTCCTAAAAGATAACAGGACTGGCAGTGTTCATGTACAATTCATGTAATTAAAGCCTGAAAAATAAGAGCAGGACCACACAGTTTAAATGGTCTGTCTGCCGTTAGGTAAAGATTCAGAAGCACCAAACTAAGCCAGTTATTCTGTGTCCTGCTCAGAGAAGAGATATTACAAGCCAAGAGAAAACAGTTCACACTAATGTTGAAAACTCAAAGTGAATTTCAGACTATGGCCTTCTGGAAAATGTGTGTATAAGCCTTTACTATTTTGTCTGACACTTAAGAGGCTTCCTTCAGGAATAATAGCTAGATTTAAGGTTATAAAAATGAAACGGAATACATTTTTGTGACTAAATACATTTCTCACTAAATGCATTTTTTTCTAACTTTTGTAACTAAATATTTCATATTATTTGTGCTTTTATATTTTACCTTTTAGGTTGACATTCTCTCCCCACCACTATTTCTCTAGACATCACTTGGATACAAATTTACAGGCTGTTTCAAGCTCGTGCCATCCTTAGGGGGTTTGCAAGTACATTTAACTTTATCTTGCCTTTTGTGGGTCATTGAGAACATTTACTGCAATAAATTTTGATTTGGTTATTATCTTTCCTGACGTGAATGAGGCAGCGATTATGTTCTGCTCAGTAAGTGCTAGGAGGAAATGTCCATTTGTCTGATGGTTATGAGTGGTGCAGTGTCATGAGTGGATGTCATGAGGAGAAAAACCAGAGGAGGGAGAGAGGTGATGGTTTTGAAACATGAGGGAAGCTGTGTAAACAAGCAATGGATTCAGTGGGAAGAATCCAAACACTTAAGATGCCTGCTGGATTGGAAGAAGGAAACTTAAAATGTGATAAAGGTGTTTAAAAAAAAATGATGAGTGAAAATGGAATGTCTGAAAATATAGTGTTCTTAAAGTTTATGTAAAAAATGTTGAAAGTAATTCAAATATCAGTGTTATTAATATTAAGAAATTGGCAGGTAGGTGATTGAAATGCAGTTTGATTGCAATGTGAAAGTTCTCCCTGAGGGAAAGGGCTTGGTGACAGGATACATATAAAGGTATATTTTGGGAAACTTGTACAAGGGCAATATTGTTCTTTCTTTACTCCCTCCAGTAAAAGTCATCTCAACACTTTCTTTTTTTTTTTAATTTAATTTAATTTTATTTTTTAACTTTACAATATTGTATTGGTTTTGCCATATATCAAAATGAATCCGCCACAGGTATACACGTGTTCCCCATCCTGAACCCTCCTCCCTCCTCCCTCCCCATACCGTCCCTCTGGGTCATCCCAGCGCACCAGCCCCAAGCATCCAGTATCATGCATCGAACCTGGACTGGCAACTCGTTTCATATATGATATTATACATTTCAATGCCAATCTCTCAAATCATCCCACCTTCTCCCTCTCCCTCTCCCACAGAGTCCAAAAGACTGCTCTATACGTCAGTGTCTCTTTTGCTGTCTCGTATACAGGGTTAGTGTTACCATCTTTCTAAATTCCATATATATGCGTTAGTATACTGTATTGGTGTTTTTCTTTCTGGCTTACTTCACTCTGTATAATAGGCTCCAGTTTCATCCACCTCATTAGAACTGATTCAAATGTATTCTTTTAGTGGCTGAGTAATACTCCTTTGTGTATATGTACCATAGCTTTCTTATCCATTCATCTGCTGATGGACATCTAGGTTGCTTCCATGTCCTGGCTATTATAAACAGTGCTGCGATGAACACTGGGGTATATGTGTCTCTTTCAATTCTGGTTTCCTCAGTGTGTATGCCCAGCAGTGGGATTGCTGGATCATAAGGCAGTTCTATTTCCAGTTTTTTAAGGAATCTCCACACTGTTCTCCATAGTGGCTGTACTAGTTTGCATTCCCACCAACAGTGTAAGAGGGTTCCCTTTTCTCCACACCCTCTCCAGCATTTATTGCTTGTAGACTTTTGGATCGCAGCCATTCTGACTGGCATGAAATGGTACCTCATAGTGGTTTTGATTTGCATTTCTCTAATAATGAGTGATGTTGAGCATCTTTTCATGTGTTTGTTAGCCATCTGTATGTCTTCTTTGGAGAAATGTCTATTTAGTTCTTTGGTCCATTTTTTGATTGGGTCATTTATTTTTCTGGAACTGAGTTGTAGGAGTTGCTTGTATATTTTTGAGATTAGTTGTTTGTCAGTTGCTTCATTTGCTATTATTTTCTCCCATTCTGAAACACTTTCTTAAGACTCTTCCTCTCTTACCACCACTTAGAATCATTGGCTTCTCTACTGTGTGACGTGTTAGATATACCACCACATCAGTGGTAACTTTAGTGTGTCTCCAGTTTGTTCTCGTCCTTCACTATTACTTTTTTTCTGCCACTTTTAGTAAAACCCCTTCTTTACCTCTGCCTTTCCTATGACTCTAATGATATTTTTTTCTGTTGTGTTCAATCACTCAGTCGTGTCCGACTCTTTGCAACCCCATGGTCTGAAGCACACCAGGCTTCCCTGTCCTCCACTATCTACAGAGTTTGCTCAAACTCATGTACATTGAGTCATGATGCTATTTAACCATCTCATCCTCTGACACCCTCTTCTCCTTTTGCCTTCAGTCTTTCCCAGCATCAGGGTCTCTTCTAATTAGTTGGCTCCTCACATCAGGTGGCCAAAGTATTGGAACTTTAGCATCAGTCCTTCCAATGAATAGTCAGGATTATTTCCTTTAGGATTGACTGGTTTGATCTCCTTGCAGTCCAAGGGACTCTCAAGAGTCTTCTCCAACACTCTTCTAAAACTCAGTTCTAAAGTATCAATTCTTCGGTGCTCTTCCCTGCCATCCCCTCCTTTGTCTTCTTCTTCTTCCCTCTCCTCCCATACCTTCTGTCTCCTTAATTCATTCATTCCCCTTCCTCTCACCTTTTTTCTTTTTTTTTTAATTCCTTCTTTCTTTTTATTTAAAATTCCTGATCATTGGACATACTCCTGAGCTACATTGAACAAAATGGAGACTATGATTTCTCTCCTCCCTTTTCAGGTTCTCCTTATTTTCAGATTCACCAGCTTGAAAAGGTTACTGGCCTGGACTTTATTGCATGGCCATAAACAAACTGGCTTAATGCCCCCTCTGCCCCCGAATGATATGTTAAGGTTGTATAAGGCCAGCATTTGTCACCCCAGCAGAGCTGTTTATGTGTAGACTTGTTCCTAGATTAGATGCTTAGGACTTTGTTCCAACTCTTGGTGTCACATGTGCGTGGTCTGGTTCCCTGTAGAAAGTGGAGGAATAATTACAAATCAAGTTCTGAATCTTTGTTCATTAGTCTGTTGAAAGACTTGAAAAGATATTGCTTTATGAGAAAAGGCCTCCATCTTATTCCCCTAAATCCAAATGTATACTTGCTACATAATAAGGTTATCTCAGCTACTCTGAGCACACTTTGAAATAGGCGATTATGGAAATAATTAGTTGCAGATTTTTAAATTAAGCTCAGAAACATGGAGCTGGTGACTCTCATTTTGCAACGATTAAGCTCATCAGTTCAGTTCAGTTCAGTCGCTCAGTTGTGTCTGACTCTTTGTGACCCCATGAATCACAGCACGCCAGGCCTCCCTGTCCATCACCAACTCCCGAAGTTCACTCAGACTCACGTCCATAGAATCAGTGAGGCCATCCAGCCATCTCATCCTCTGTCGTCCCCTTCTCCTCCTGCCCCCAATCCCTCCCAGCATCAGAGTCTTTTCCAATGAGTCAGCTCTTCGCATGAGGTAGCCAAAGTACTGGAGTTTCAGACCTAAGAAATATTATTATATTATCACCACTTGAAATTATTATTTTTACCATTATATTTGTTTCTATTTGCATTTTGTTTGTAGAACAAAAAAATATAATTTCAGATGATATAGTTATTTGGAATTTTCTACCTATTATTTTAAGTTTTGATGAAAGGAACTCATATATATATATATACACAATAAATGACATGAATAACAAATTCTTGTGTTACTTTCCTAGGTGAAGACCCTGAAACAAGAAGAATGAGAACAGTTAAAAACATAGCAGATTTGAGGCAGAATTTAGAAGAGACGATGTCTAGTCTTCGTGGGACCCAGATAAGCCACAGGTCTTCTTCAGTTCTGCCTGTTTGGGGGCCAGTAAAGAAAAAATTACAGCAAGCACCTAACTTCTTATAATGATAAAGAAGGGATTTTAGTTTCCCTTTACTCTTTTCTCACTTAAATTTTATGTGACAATCAACTGGTGACTTCTCAACACCTATCCAGTGATGTTTTTTACTCCTAACCATCTCTTCATATAATTTCCCATTCAGAGTGAATTAGCTACTGAACTACCACCATCACTGCTAAATAGATTTTCAGGCCTGCCTTAAATGACAATGGCAGATGTTGTAGTTAAAATGCATCTGAGGAGGGATGTTAGAGAGTCTTTCAAACTAATTGTCGTTAACTTCCAGAAAAGTTCCAGGAAGGCTACAGTGAATTAAATTAACGGTTAGTTGAGAATATGAAACATTGTTTTACCTAAAATGTAATGATGGCCTTTCTTGGAAAGCAAAAAAGTAAAAGGTGTGGTGAATGCCCTTTCCTACATTTTGATACCTACAGAGGTGTTTAGAAATCTCAAAATGAATGTATAATTTGACTTCCATGAAAGTAGACATCGCTCCAAGAAATGACTCTCAACTATAAGCCTTCCCGTGCTCATACACTCTGGGTTCGTGGCCCCAGGTGAGCCAGTGTCTAGTGATTTCTCTATTTTATTTGACAGCACCCTGGAGACAACATTTGACAGCACTGTAACAACGGAAGTGAACGGCAGGACCATACCCAACTTGACAGGTCGACCCACCCCCATGACCTGGAGGTTGGGCCAGGCATGCCCTCGACTTCAAGCTGGAGATGCTCCGTCCCTGGGTGCCGGCTACCCTCGCAGCGGTACTGGGAGATTCATCCACACGGACCCCTCAAGGTTCATGTACACTACGCCTCTCCGTCGAGCTGCTGTCTCTCGACTGGGAAACATGTCACAGATTGACATGAGTGAGAAAGCAAGCAGTGACCTGGACATGTCTGCTGAAGTCGACGTTGGTGGATATATGAGCGATGGTGATATCCTCGGGAAAAGTCTCAGGACTGATGACATCAACAGTGGGTAAGTGGCCCTGGGCCCTGGGCCCCAACAGAATTGTGTAAAGAGCATGGTCTACCGAGATGCATTAGCTATGGGAAGGGAATTTGTTGTTGTATAGTCGCTAAGTCCTATCTGACTCTTGCAACTCCATGGACTGTAACTCACCAGGCTCCTCTGTCCATGAGATTTCCCAGGCAAGAATACTGAAGTGGGTTGACATTCCCTTCTCCAGGGGATCTTTCTAACCCAGGGACTGAAACTGTGTCTCCTGCATTGCCAGGCACATTCTGTACCACTGATCTACCTGGTAAGTCTCCTGGAAGGGAGTATATAAGGTTAGTTAATAAAGTTGTTAGAAAATGTGAGAAATCTAAGATTATTTGGGGATATTTCAGCCTTCTTTTCTGATCACTCATGAACAGTAAAATATCCAAAATTTCTCTAAAATCTTTTCATTATAATACATTAATTTTTTCTATTGTTAATTCAGAGAAACACATGTGCCATATGTTTTTCAAAGTGATTTTCACATGCTTCTTAAATCACAGATTTTGTTAGTGAAGGACATGGGAAGGAGACAGGAGTTTTGCTGAACTGCTTGATTTTTTTTGGGCTTGTCAAAGCTGCCTGTAACTGCTCTGAGGAACACATATATTCTAGCATTCTTAATTATGCACCTCTGATCTAACTTTTACGTTTGAAAGTTTCCATCTGTTTATTCTCTTTTTTTGTTGACATCTTAGCTTGTTTTCCTTCTGTTTCCTATTACATTCCAAAAAAAAATTGTGATATAAAACTCTCAAAAAGTATTTTGGCAATTTGGAATATTTAGTTCAATCTTAGGGTGATCCCCAGTGGCAGAAATAGAATAGTCTATTAAAACTACTTCTATTAATGACTGTAGTTGCCACTTGGAAAACTTATTACCTACTTCACTCTTGTCACGTTCTTTAAGGACGTTGTCATTTAACCAGCCCTCCACTAACAACCCTTATGTGGTGTGTATTTTTAAACCTGTTTTACAGATAAGGAAACTGATCACAGTTGGCCCCAATTGTATTAAAGCTAAGGAAAGACTAAAATGGCATTGGGACTCAGATACATCTGACCTCAAAACCCAGGCTCTGTAATACAAGGAAAAACTTTCCAATTAACTTTATCTATATTTTTCATGTGAGTCTGGGTTTTGACCTATTCTTTGTCCTTATGCTTCTGAGAGGACTAGTCTCAGAAGACATTCTTTATACAAGTAACCTTTCCTGACTTCATTCATGAAAAACTTGTTTGAATGGGGACAAGACCTTAAAAAGTACAAAAGTACTTTTGATCAGATTCATAGCTCTGCTTTGATATCCTGATACCCACCAGTGCACTCCTGGTGGCCACCTTCTTTGAGCTTGTAAGGAGCTAGAATTAGGGAGACAGGTTATTGTTAATTAGGGTGGGAGGTAGTTGAGTTGCCACTGGAGTCATAGTGTCTAAATTAAATCTCTTTCTAACATGTGCTGTCTGCAATCTCCTCGAGAGCTTAATTTATCCAAATTCCTCTCTGTAATAAAGACAAAATTGCAGAATCTTCATTAAATTGTTAGGAATGAAGAAAAACCCACAAATTGTCCGTAGCACAAAGTCTTTCACAATGTAAGTGTTCAGTAAATTATCAGTGTCATCACAATTAGATTTTTATCAGTAAAATTATTAACCTGATGATTAATAACCTAATAATCATAGTGTATGATCTCATATAGGAGATAGTTGAAATTGTGAGAGGTATGAAGAAAGAATCCTGGGAAAATAATAGAGAAGAGAGATCATAAGATGAATTACCTATGTACCTATTAGAAAAATTTGTTGAGTTCTTCCTATGTGTAAAGCAACATTCTAGGAACTGTGTATTTAGTGGTGAACATATGGACACAGTACCAGCCCATGTATTATTCACATGTTAGTTTTTTTTTATATTTTTATGTGTTCATTTATTCAATAAATGAATAGTAATATATGTACATGTATATGTAAGTGTGTGTATATACATTCTTAGATAAGTGGGTTTTGAAGGCATTTTTTAAAAAAAACTTGAGTTCTGCTTATAGTAATATATTTTACCAGCATACCCATACTCAGGAGCTGTATTAGGTAACTTCTGTAGCAGAGAAATTTCAAAATCTCAGCAACTTAACACAAAGAAGTTAATTTCTCCTTCACATAAAACCCTTCCTGGCGTTTCTGGTCATCAGTCAGGGAATGTGTATATAAGACACATTCTTTCAGACTAGGATGATAGATAACATGGCTATTACCCAGGCAGATAGCCAGTGTCACCCTGGGGGTTGATTTCAATAGGCAGATGACAGATAGAGAACCAGGGTGTAAGAATGTTTCATATGCACGAGGCCCGGAAGTGGGGGTATGACTTGTACGCACATTTCCTCATGCAGAACTGAGGTGGCCGCATCTGATCGTCAGTGCAGCCAGGGACCACTGTTCAGCTGCGTGCCCAGAAGGAAGAGGAAGCTGCCTGGATAAGAGCTGACTAGTCTCTGCAGAACTCTCTAATGAGAAATTTTAAAAATACCGTTATATCCCTTTTCCTTCTTGCTTGTTTCCTGACTCACTGGAAACCTGTTTCTCACTTCTGTTCTCTGGTTTTGTTCACTATTGGTCTTTCAAAGGAGGTCTTGAACAGTCCCACAGATGAGTCTGTATAAGTACACGTTCGTGGTCTGCGTGTGTTGTGTTGCCCACCCAAGTCACCCATATTCAGTGACTAAAGTAGAAGATGAAGAAAAAAAAAGTAAAAACAACCCAAAGCTTGTTTGGAAGCTCCCTCTGATGATGTCGATGTGCTTGGCCTTATGCACGCTCTGTTTCCCGTGGCGGAGTGCAGACACTGGAATGTGATGCGTGACTGAGTCCTGACCCCGAGAGGAGGGTGATGAGCGTGGCAGAGGCGGGGCCGCTGGTCCCGGTTCAGTGGCGGCTGGGGTTGTGGGGCACCCAGGGTGTGCTGTGCGTCCTCACCGCTCAGCTCTGAGCGTGCTATGCCCCTGTCGAAGTCGGAAGGGTGCGGTCCAGTGTGTCAGCCTGAAACTAAGAGATAGGAAGACATGCTCAGGGGAATGTTAATCTGATACTTTCCTTAAGAAAAAGGGCATAGAAATGTCTGTGCTACAATTCATGAAGAAATACTGAATCACAAAGTTAACTGTCTGTTCCCAATTTTTAGAACTATGTTTTAGTGATTAAATGGACAGAAAAAGGCTCAAAAGGCATAGCAGTGAATGAAGATGTTTCATTTAGGATTTTCTCTTCATATAACTGCAAGGTATGTCATGAAGTAAATGGAAATGGACTTTCTCTTTTTTTTTCATGTACTTCAGGTAGAACTGAGAAAATTAGGTAATGGGCATTCTGAGAATTCAAAATTTCTTGAAGCATGCAAAGGCTTATCTCTTTTTTCTCTTCTCAAAATTACTTTAAACACTTGGGGATGTGAATCTGCCAGTAATTAGGAATTACTCAGAGGAAGGCCTCTTACTTATAATGAATATCTTTGAAAAAGTCTCCAGGTAGGGAAAAAAAAAAAAAGGAGTACTCTAGAAAATTGGAGGGGAAATTGCATATTTTAAATGGGTGGAAACTGGAGTTATCTCTAGGTGTCACAGTGATAAATAGTTAGACCAAGAATATAACCTAAAATTCTACTTTAAATGGCCCAAACACAAAGTAATTTAATTCTGGAGAATGACATTTTTAAAAGGGAGGTGGATACTTTAATCCTGCTTCTCCCCTGCGTGCAGGCATGAATCGTGTCCGACTCTTGGTGACCTCATGGACTGTAGCCCATGAGGCTCCTCTGTCCATGGGGTTTCTCAGGTAAGAACACTGGAGGGGTTGCCATTTCCTCCTTTGACCCTTCCTCATTTCTCCTGTAGTAAACTTTGTGAGTGACTGAAGCATGCATAACGTTGGAAAAGGTAGGGTTACCTGAATTGGGTTAAAAGGATGTACATGGTAAACTACTTATTCCTAATCATAATGCTTTACTTCATATTCAAGATATGAGAATTATTTTTAGTGAATGTAGAAAGTCTAATGGACAAATAGCTGGTAATGCTAGTCAGCATATACATAGCACTTATTATGTGCGCCAAAGATTGGATGCTTTTGAACCGTGGTGATGGAGAAGACTCTTGAGAGTCCCTTGGACTGCAAGGAGATCCAAGCAGTCCATTCTGAAGGAGATCAGCCCTGGGATTTCTTTGGAAGGAATGATGCTAAAGCTGAAACGCCAGTACTTTGGCCACCTCATGCGAAGAGTTGACTCATTGGAAAAGACTCTGATGCTGGGAAGGATTGGGGGCAGGAGGAGAAGGGGACGACAGAGGATGAGATGGCTGGATGGCATCACCAACTTGATGGACATGAGTCTGAGTGAACTCCAGGAGTTGGTGATGGACAGGGAGGCCTGGTGTGCTGGGATTCATGGGGTTGCAAAGAGTCGGACAGGACTGAGCAACTGAACTGAACTGAATACTCTATGCATTTTACATATATTAACTCATTTTGATGTTGTTTAGTCACCTGATCGTGTCCAACTCCATGATCCCATGGACTGTAGCATGCCAGGCCTCTCTGTCCTTCACCATCTCCCGAAGTTTGCCCAAGTTCATGTGAGTTGCATTGGTGATGCCATCAGCCATCTCATCCTCTGATGCCTTCTTCTCTTTCTGCCCTCAGTCTTTCCCAACATCAGGGGCTTTTCCAATGAGTCAGCTGTTTGCATCAGATGACCAAAATATTGGAGCTTCAACATCAGTCCTTCCAGTGAATATTCAGGGTTGATCTCTCTTAACATTGACTGGTTTGATCTCCTTGCTGTCGAAGGGACTTTCAGGAGTCTTCTCCAGCACCACAGTACAAAGGCATCAATTCTTTGGTGTTCGGCCAGTTCTTCGGCACTCAGCCTTCTTTACAGTCCAGCTGTCACAACCATACATGACTACTGGGAAGACCAGCGTTGACTGTATAGACCTTTGTCAGCAGAGGAATATCTCAGCTTTTCAACACACTGTCTGGGTTTGTTGTAGCTTTCCTGCCCAGAAGCAAACATCTTCTGATTTCATGGGTGCAGTCACCGTCCACAGTGATTTTAGAGCCCAAGAAGAGGAAATCTGTCACTACTTCCACTTTTCCTCTATTTGCCATGAAATGATGGGGCCCATTCTTGCCTGGAGAATCCCAGGGATGGGGGAGACTGGCAGGCTGCCGTCTGTGGGGTTGCACAGAGTCGGACACGACTGAAGTGACTTAGCAGTAGCAGCAATGGGACCCAATGCCGTGAGCTTAGTTTGTTTAATATTTACTTTTAAGCCTGCTCTTTTACTCTGTACCTTCATCCTCATCAAGAGGCTCTTTATTTCCTCTTCATTTTCTGCTGTTAGAGCAGTATCACCTGCATAACTGAGGTTGCTGATGTTTCTCCTGCCTATCTTGATTCCAGCTTTAGCTCATCCAGCCTGGCATTTCTCATGATGTGCTCAGCGTATAGGCTAAACAAACAGGGTGACAGCAGGCAGCCCTGCCATACTCCTTTCTCGATCTTGAACCAATCAGTTGTTCCATACAGGCTTCTAACTGTTGCTTCTTGACCCGCATACATGTTTCTCATGAGACAGGTAAGATGGTCTGGTATTTCCATCTCTTTAAAAGCTTTCCACAGTTTATTATGATCCACACAGTCAAAGGCTTTGGCATAGTCTGTGAAACAGAGGTAGATGTTTCTCTGGAATTCCCTACCTTTCTCTATGATCTAGCGAATGTTGGCAATTTGATCTCTGTTTCCTTTTCCTTTGACTTCCCTGGTGGCTCAGACAGTAAAGCGTCTGTCTACAATGTGGGAGACCTGAGTCCAATCCCTGGGTCGGGAAGTTTCCTGGAGAAGGAAATGACACCCACTCCAGTACTCTTGCCTAGAAAATCCCATGGACGGAGGAGCCTGGTGTCCATGGGGTCGCAAAGAGTCGGACATGACTGACTCTTCCTTGGATTAAACCCACTTGGACATCTGTAAGTTCTTGGTTCGCATAATGCTGAGGCCTAGCATGCAAGATTTTAAACATGACCTTACTAGCATAGGAGATGAGTGCACTTGTCTGATGGTTAGCACATTCTTTAGTACTGCCCTTCTTGGGAACTGGGACGAGGATTAACCTTTTCCAGTCTTTCCAGTGGCCACTGCTGGGTCTTCCAGATTCGCTGACATATTGAATGCAGCACCTTGATGGCATCATCCTTAAGGGTTTTGAATAGTTCTACTGGAATTCCATCAGATCCACTAGCTTTATTAACAGCAGTGCTTCCTAACTAATTAATTTATATCTCACCATAATGGTAAGATGTAAGCGTATGATTACTGTCTCCATTTTACAGATGAAACATCTGAGGCACGGATAGATTAAGTAGCTTTAGGTAGAACTCAGAAAGTTAACTCACTGGCATTCCAAAAAATACAAACTTACTTGATGCATGCATTGCTGAATTTGAACTTGAAAACAATTTGCCTCCAGTCTGCACTCTTAATCATCTTGACATACTGACCTTGTTGTCTGCATGTCTCCTTGTCCACATTTCTCTCATAGAAGTTTATTCTTTTACAAACAAACATAAAAGAGCTTCACAGCAATCATTCATTGTTAGTATAGTTTTCCCTAGCTAGCACCTTTGATCAAGGAGATCACCCTTAAAATTATCTGTGCTCACCATCTCTGTTCTAGATGCTAAACTAGAGTTCCTTGGAAGTTAAACATGAACACAAATTTTAGATGCCCTGTGTTTTCATGTCATAAAAAATATCTAATTGTTATATTAAGTTTCTGATATGAAATATTGAGTGTAAAAACAGTTCTAGGAAGATTGGTAGGGACATGGGTTTTGAATCTTTCCAAATCTCCACAAGAAACAGACAAAACAACTAGATAGCTAAGCCATAAAAAATGATCATTGTTTACTTAAAAAAGCTGATACCAGGTATCATCTCAAACCCCAGGTATAAGTAGTGAGGGACAATTAGTCAAGAGCCAAAGAATCAGAATTATACTAGCTTGCCTGTGTGCTCAGTTGAGTCCAACTTTTTGCTGCCCTGGGGACTATAGCCCACCAGGCTTCTCTGTCCATGGAATCTTCCAGGCAAGAACACTGGAGCAGGTTGTCATTTCTTACTGCAGGGGATCTTTCCGACTCAGGGACTGAACCCACATCTTCTGTGTCTCCTGTGCTGGTAGGCAGATTCTTTACCACTGATACCATCATCCACGTACAAAGAAACAGAGGGTAGTAGTGGGACATCTGATCACACTGAGAACAGAATAACCCCAAAAGAGCCAAGCGACGCTGACTAGAATACACACAGGCCCTGTCTGAAGGCAGCAGCTGGAGCTGGGAGGGTTATGACCAGGCAGGGAGAGTCAGGGCTGAAGGTCATTATCTGGAAGGAATGGAGTTTTCTTGTTCCCATGACTTCATTAAACTCTCCAGCCACAACTTCCTTCCCAGACAGGGCCCCACTCTGAGGGGAAACTTCCAGAAGGAGAAGCAAACTGAATGGGATGTGGCAATAAAGTGACAATAGAGAAGGTCCAGATCAAAATGAGGGGTGGGGACAGAGTCCAGAAATCTCAGAAAGCTAATTATCGCATTTTAAAACACTACACAAAAACAATAGAGGCAGTTACTGTGTGAAGTTAGAAAGGTATCTAGATCAAGTTTCTTTTTATTCCAAATAATTGGTTTCACATAAAAATAAGCAAGATAAAAATGTCAAAATAAAAACCCCACATAAACCACAAACATATGCAACATGTGCAACTAATAAAGGATGAATATCGATGAGAAAAGAAAAAACATAGAATCCAATAGAAAAATGGACAAAAGTCATGAACAGACATTTCACAGGCAAAACATAAATGGCCTTTAACAAAGTAAAAATATGATAAACCTGCTTGATAATTTGGAATTTATAAATTAAAGCTAACATGAAAATTCTTAGTCATAAGCAAATTTACTTTATAAGCAACTTCTTATTCATAAGAAGTTTATTCTGAAAATATTTTCAAAACTCTTGGGCACTGACTAGTAAGGTTTGAATATGTATATGTACCTATTATGACCCAATGATTCCTTTTCTAGATACAGACTTTAGACAAACACTTGCTTGTGAGCACAAGGAATTATGTTTATATAAATGTTCATGGTAGAGTTTTTTGTAACATCAAAAAAACCCTAAAACAGCTCAAAAGTCTGCAGGAGTTAATAAGTAAACCATGTGTGTGTACTCAGTTGTGTCCGACTCTTTGTGACCCCATGGACTGCAACCTGCCGGGTTCCTTTGTCCTTGGAATTTTTCAGGCAATAATACTGGAGTAGGCTGTGATTTCCTACCCCAGGGGATCTTCTCAGCCCAGGGACTGAACCCACATCTCCCGAGTCTCTGGCACTGCAGGTGGATTCTTTAATCACTGCGCTACCTGGGAAGCCCTGTAGTGCTTTTGTAAAGTGAAGCTACACAACTCTAACATGCAAAACACAGTGATATACATCAAGGTAGACGATTTGCAAAAGTTTAATTTTGAATGAAGGAAACAAGTCACAGAAGAATATATATAATATGGTTAAATTTATATAAAGTTCAAATTCATGAGATGCTAAGCAATGTATTTCTAGGAATATATGTCCATGTGGTAAAATCATAAAGACAAATAAAGGAATGCTTAATACAAAATCCAGGACAGTCGATATCTCTGGAAGCGAGGTTTGGAAATGTAGGGTTAGGAAAAGCCTGTATGGTCACTGAAGATTGGAAATATTGTCTTTCTGAATGCAGGTTATGGGTACATGAAAACTGATATTATTTTTTACTTATTATTTAATGTGTACTTTTATACTCTTGCAAAAATATGATATATTTAACTATGATGCTTAACAAATTATGGATTTGCTGTGAAGATAAAGTTGTACATATTTACGTTGATTGAGAAAATGAGATCGAATCACATACAAAAATAAGATTTGAATAGTTCTTCCTATTTTAGTGATTTTGAGACATAAAACACAGTGATGCTGATTCACAGGTCTGAGTAGACTATCCTATAATAGTTGAGGCTGCTGAGTGACAAGTAGAAAATCATCTATCTAGATTGTTGACTAGGTGAATGGAGTGTTTTTCCTGTAACTGTATTAGCATACACAGAAAGAGACTTATCTTTGTGGTGAAGGTAATATATGGGCAGTTTATGCTGGATTTGAGGTGCTAATGGGAAATACAAGTTATCTGTGCGCAGGAAGCAGTTTGAGATCTCATTCTAGTGCAGGGTGGAGCAGTATGGCCTGGAAATATTAATTAGGAAAACGTATAGCTAAAGAAAATATGCCAAAGTAAGCCACGTTTTTCTGTAACAGAAGGAAGAAAAGAGATAGCAGTGGGATGGAAGAAGAATTAGAAATGCTTTTGGAGACTGTTGGGTTTTTATGTGAACCATCTTAGAGCTTACAGAATTTCAACATGGCTAAAGTTGTCTTAAGACTTTCATGTTTTTAGAGATTCTTCTTTTTTGTCAGTAACCTTCACAAGTTTCCTTTGCAACTTTTTGTTCATACCAGTCTTCCTTATGACTATTACCTGTTAAGCTCAGCTTATGGTTGAGAAGTTTACATATAACATTATAAGGAGATCTTTTTAAAAATTTTACATTTTCTTTCAAAATGATTTCCTAATATTTATGGTTCCCAGATTGTAGCAAATTTTTCTAGAGGAACTATGAAATTCATTTTTTAAAAAAAATTTTAAATCCTTTAGAAAGACTGAAAAGAAGGAAGAATTTTCAAGCAAAAAATTTTAATCAGAAATTTGCTTTACCTGTGCTTTACCCTGTATATAATTGTCAAATAGCAGACTCATGGTTCAACTATGAAAATTCCCTGCCAGCATTCCAGTGCAACAGTGACTGTAAACAGAGGAGTTAGACATGAATGACTTTTTGGTACAGTTAATACCTGATGTAAACCTATTTAATAGTACCTGGAAAATCCAAGGGTCAGTGCAAAATGTGTATCCCTTGAAGTGCTTCTTAAAAAGAATGCTTTTTTTCTTAATTTAACCTTTGTCTATAGAACTTACTCTTCTGTAAACATTGAATAATTGAAAGGTTATGTTTCTAATAGAAGTGGTCATCCATCGTATTTCTGGTTTACATGCATTGCCATTGTGGATGAAGTGCTGAGATCTGCTGTCATGGTTTCTTCCTACAGTATGGAAGCCTTTCAAATTCAGTTGAACAAACAATATATATTTATTGACCCCAAACTATACACAAAACACTTAAACACTTTTAGATATTTACCACTGAATAAGAGAGACCAATGAGTTGTAAAACTTAACACATAGACATTGTTTTTTTTTGTTTTAATTTTATTTTATTTTTAAACTTTACAATATTGTATTGGTTTTGCCATATATCAAAATGAATCTGCCACAGGTATACACGTGTTCCCCATCCTGAACCCTCCTCCCTCCTCCCTCCCCATACTATCCCTCTGGGTCATCCCAGTTCACCAGCCCCAAGCATCCAGTATCGTGCATCGAACCTGGACTGGCGACTCGTTCCATATATGATATTATACGTATTTCAATGCCATTCTCCAAATCTTCCCACTCTCTCCCTCTCCCACAGAGTCCAAAAGACTGTTCTATACATCAGTGTCTCTTTTGCTGTCTTATATACAGGGTTATTGTTATCATCTTTCTAAATTCCATATATATGCGTTAGTATACTGTATTGGTGTTTTTCTTTCTGGCTTACTTCACTCTGTATAATAGGCTCCAGTTTCATCCATCTCATTAGAACTGATTCAAATGTATTCTTTTTAATGGCTGAGTTTCTTCCTCCTGAAGTTAAATTTAGGATCAACAATGTTGATCTTTTTTAAATAAGTATCTCAGTTATCCTTAGAGAAAATTTATACCATTCTCAAACATTTAAGACAATATCAAAAAGAGAGTGAATGAGAAAGCTAGTTATCTCTAAACACTTTTACTTTATCAGGAATTCTATATATTTCACCTTAAAAAAAACAAAAATAAAATTGGTTGAGAATGATGTGGAAGTAAGAATAAACAATAAAACATTGATAGCCCCAATATGGCAACTGAAAAATTAAAAAGTACAAAGGACAAATGTCCTTTACCTTTTGTCTCATTTAGTATCATTGTTATAATACAGGAAATTAATGCTCATAATCATGAATTAGTTGTCAAAGTAAGTTGTCATGTCTAAAACATTCCCTGTTTAAAAGAATATGTCAGTTTTCAGCACATTTTGGAACCGAAATACTCTTTTTCATTGTTTGAATTTTGATGGGATTAAATTATTTGGTTATCAAGAAAATTAACCATGTAGAGTACCTTACAAGGATAATACACTATGACTTGTTGTTTGTGTATAAAATTTATATATTTCCTTTTTAACATGTTGGAGAGACTTTGTGAATAACAAGTTGCTATTATAGGATTCTCATTTTAAGAGCTTTATGTATTTTTCCTTCAATTATATAAAATCTATCTTCAGTAAATTTTATTCTTCCCATTTTCATAGGCAGAAATTGAGATATAATTTAAGAAATTTCTTTATGATCTTTCAACTAAAATGGACAGAATTTATTAATCATGTGAGTGATTAGCAAATTTCATAATCCTAGTTTTAACTATTTGAGCAATATTTAATATGATCATGATTAATTTTTTGTTCTAAATAGTGGAATCAACTCAAATTTGTTTAAGCAAATTGAGGACCTGATTCTAAGGAAGCAAGGATACCTCCTAGAACCCAAGAGGTTGTGGAGCTGAAACCACGGGACCAAATGTGCTTTTGTGCACCTGGGTCATTCTTCCCACTTTGCTGATCAGTTTTCTCTGTGCCTCTTTGCATTTGGTGAGGAGAAATATCCACAGCTCCTGGGTTTTCATTATCATAAACTTTTCACATAGAAAGACTGATGAGCTGTCTTAGTCCCATTTTTCAAGAAAGAAACATTTGATTAGCCCCACATGGGGTAGGAGATTAACACCTGTTCTAACCCCAATTGCCAAGGAAGCAACGTGACTATGACAAGTCTACCAGCCCTGTTGATGGCAGTGGTCCTGTGATGGCAAAGAAGTAGCTCTTATAGACAGGAAGCGGCAGTGTGGTCCTTCGGTTCAGACAGCTGTGCATGGTGGTTAAGCTGATGGTTTCTGAAGCTGACTTTCCAGATTTATTCTCAACACTCCTGTGACTTGGTTGAGTGACTTGGTGTAAATCCTTAAACATGTTGTGCTTATTTTCTTTATCACTGACATGGGGATAATAATGTTATTGCAAGTAAACCATTTAGAACAGTTTCTGGTGACATCTTAAATGTTTAATACATCTTAGTTATTTTATAATAGTGGTCAATTGTGGTATACATTTTATTTATCAAATAAATTAATCAAATTTTAAAATGACTCCTGGGACCTTCAGTTCTTCCAAAATGGTATTTATAAGATGAAATGATCTTGGTTTTATTTTGTTAAGTCTGTTCAAAATATTGATAACAAGGAGAGAAAGAAGGAAAGTTTTATAATAGGCTAGTTGCTTGTTGCAGTAAGGAAGATTAATTTCTTAATAAACTTCAAAAGATTTTCTAATACTTCCTGGTGAGTAGGATATTTATATAGAAAAACTATAATAGAGCATATTTCATAATTACAATATTGAAATTTGTGAACAATATTAAGTTAAATTATACGGATGCAGTCATTCAATTCTCTGTTGATTAATTAGGCTCTTACTTTCAGCTACATGACAGATGGAGGGCTCAACCTGTACACGAGGAGTCTGCACCGAGCCCCAGACACAACAGCGTCCAGGGACGTCATTCAGAGAGGGCTTCACGACGTGGCCGTGGATGCAGACAGGTAATGCCATCAGCGTGCTCAATGGTGAGGAGTGCATGAAGCAGTTTCACAAGTGAGATCTTAGGAATTTACAGTGTAAACCAAATAAGTTTTTATCCTGCTATAATCATTATTTTTGAACATTTTGAAAACTAAGGTGCTTTTGCTTATAAGAATTTTCATTCTATATACTAAAAGGAATTGTGTTGCTGATGAGAATATTTAATAAATTTCAGGTTACATGGTGGAAAATTTTAATATCTACAAAAGCAAAATTATAAATGTAGACTTTTGCTCCTTCCCTGAAAAGAACCCTGGATGGTAAATTCCTTTCAATTCAGATACTCTCAGTTCTACCTGGGGGCTAATGATATAAAGATTAAAATATAATTCGAATTATGTTGTAAGATGAGCTTGATGCTTTTCTTAAGGGGTTTCTTCAAAGCATACGACTAAACTTTGCTTTAGGCTAACCTCTTTCATATCTCAAATTGCTTAAAGGCTGGTGTGTTTTCATATACTAGTTATTATTTTGATGGGAATTGTTTTGCCAATATTATAAGAATCACTGCTCTTTAAAAATACTGTCTTGGTGAAATGTTGTTGTAAGACATACTCTGACCTGATTTTACCCCCTCTTCACTCAGAATGTTTGATTTCTTAAGAAAGGAGAGATTGCCTATTTCTAGAACTACTGTAGGCACCCCACTCCAGTACTCTTGCCTGGAAAATCCCATGGATGGATGAGCCTGGTAGGCTGCAGTCCATGGGGTCGCTAGGAGTCGGACACGACTGAGCGACTTCACTTTCACTTTTCACTTTCATGCATTGGAGAAGGAAATGGCAACCCACTCCAGCATTTTTGCCTGGAGAATCCCAGGGACGGCGGAGCCTGGTGGGCTGCCGTCTATGGGGGTCACACAAAGTCGGACATGACTGAAGTGACTTAGCAGCAGCAGCAGCAGAACTACTGTATATCAATCCCTGGAGTAGTTCTTTAATTCGCTATTTATGAAGGAGACAAAATGTTAAGACCTAATGCATCCACATTCTGAAATAAGAACTGTGTATAACTCGTGTATTTTAATACAGCCAACTCCTAAGGCTAGACAGTGCATCCTGATCATAGTCTTCAGTTCCTGCTCACTGAGATGCTGCTGATGCTTTAACTCTTGTTGGCCTAGACCATCCTGTGTGAGTGCTAGTCTCCCAGGCTGTATACAAGGTGTCTGTGTGAAGCATGTGCTTACAACAGGCTTATAAAACATTTTATTCACTCTGACCCCCACCTGAACTATTCTTCAACTGTTTTCCCTCATCAACTCTAACTTCAAACACAATGGTCCTCTTTCTGCTTCCAAACTGATGCTTCCTCTGGCTAGAATGCCCTTTTCAGTTTAAATGTTACCTTCTTAACAAAGTGTTTTTAGAGTAGCTAAGGTACATTTCATTTCCAGTCACTTTCTTTCCCATTATCTTAAATTATTTTCTTTAGTGTACACATCAATCCTAATTATTTGTTTACACATTTATTTTGTATCTCCCTTACAACACTGTAAGCACGGGAGTGCAAAACATTTTTGTCGCATTTTTGATATGTTGAGCTTTTAATAAACGCTTTTGGAGTGAACGAAGAAAGGAATGAATACAGCAATACATTCATATAGGCTAGCGATAGGGTCCAGTTAGTTGAAGAAACAAATAAGGCTGGGGAAAGAGACAAGATACTGCAAGGATATTATGTAAGAATGGGAATATACTGTAAGGATATTATATCAGAGCGGGAATGAGTTATGTTGGGAAATAGAAAGTAGTGATTAGAGGGAAAGAAATCCAAAGGGCCACATTTTGAAACTAATGACCTACATATTGTTAGCTGACAGTGGAAAGCATTAAAGGAAGGGAAAAAATTCTGTTGGTCTTTGGGAATGAGATTTATGATAGCAGAACCTAGGAATTATTACAAAGGCAAAGTATTTTGGAGACAAATGAGATAACCAGCTCTCTTTGCTCCCTTAAGCCTTCAGATTGGGGCCTGGCTGACAAAACTCAGACCAACAGAAAGATGCAGGGCTCTATCTAATAAATTAGAACCAGCAAAAGTCATTATTCTTGAAGTGTGGTACCTGGATCTGCAGCATCAGCATGACTTAGGAACTTTTTAAAAATGCAGATTATCAGCTCCATTGGAGACTTGCTGACTTGGGGTCCAGCAATCAAAGCTTTAATCAGGTGATTCGGATATACACTAAAACTAGTGAACCACTATCTTAAAATTAACCAGTAGAGGCGAGGCCTATGAAAACTAAACACTGAACATAAACATGTAAAAATAAAACAATGACATTTGGAAATATTTACTTTATTAACTGCGCTTTGTCAAGTGGAAGAGACTATTAAAATAACAATGGCATGAATCGTTATTGTATTTTTGACACAAATCTATTGTTGTTGTTGTTCAGTCACTAAGTTGTGTTCAACTCTTTGTGACCCCATGAACTGCAGCACACCAGGCTTTCCTGTCCTTCCCCATCTCCTGGAGCTTGCCCAAACTCAAGTTCATTGAGTTAGTAATGCCATCCAGCCATCTGATCCTCTGTCATCCCCTTCTCCTCTTGCCCTCAATCTTTCCCAGTGTCAGAGTCTTTTCCAGTGAGTCGGCTCTTTGCATCAGGTGGCCAAAGTATTGGAGCTTCAGCTTCAGCATCAGTCCTTCCAATGAATATTCAGGGTTGATTTCCTTTAGAATTGACTGGTTTGATCTCCTTGCTGTTCAAGGGGCTCACAAGAGTCTTTCCAACACCACTGTCCAAAAATATTGATTCTTTAGTGCTTAGTCTTTATGGTCCAACTCTCACATATGAACATGACTATTGGAAAAACCATAGCTTTAACTATATGGACCTTTGTTGGCAAAGTGATGTCTCTGATTTTTAATATGCAGTCTAGGTTTGTCATGGAGAAGGAAATGGCAATCCACTCCAGGACTATTGCCTGGAAAATCCCATGGACAGAGGAGCCTGGTAGGCTACAGCCCATGGGATCGCAAAGAGTCGGACATGACTGAGTGACTTCACTTTACTTAGGTTTGTCATAACTTTTCTTTCAAGGTTTTCCTGAGGTTTTCAAGGGAGGAACAATGAAATGGTTTGCCAGTCCCTTCTCCAAAGGACCACATGGTGTCAGGCCCTGACTAGCAGGGACTGCAGCCACTCAGCATAGCTGGATTCTATGCCCAGTGCCCTGGTTGTCCCACTGATGGTCTTGGTGAACGTGTAAACTATCGCTGGCCGTCGGGTGTCAGTCAGTGTGTGAACATGAGTAGAGGCAAAGGCCTTGCTAGAGTGGCTGGGAAGGAGGTCCGGAGAAGGCTGGAGTAAATGTTCTTCCAAGGAGCCAGCATATTTTAATTTCGTGGCTGCAGTCATCATTTTTTAAATTAGATAATGATGTGTTGTATCTGTCTCTGTTGGATTCAGATCTTGAAAATTATGTAAAAGTTTTTTGAAAGAATTATATAATATGAGGAATGCAAAAGAACTTTTCCCACTTTTATATATTAAACAGCAATATGGTTATAGTGAGAATCCTACTATAGGAATTTCTCTGCTATTGTAGATAAATCTCAAGCTCTTTTAAAGCATATATTCAGAAAATGATTCAAGAGGCATATCGTTTTAAAGTGCATCATCTTACATATTAAAGTTGTGAAAGTCCTTGTGTTAACTTCTATTGTTTTATAAAATTTTCTTAATTCCGATATCTATTCCAAATAGGAGAGACAAGAATGACTAAAGGTACTGAGGAGTCTTTCAGTTTGAAATAAAACCTGCTTAACTTTATTTAATTCGTTGCTCCTTAAATTTTTCTCATCACTGATTCCCCCACCTTTTTCTCTATAATAATTTGCTCATATAATATTTTAAGAAATGCTCATTTAGACTAATCCCTCATTTAGGGGATATGATGGTGCAAGGAGTTGAATCTTTTAACTCCTTGACTTGTAGCTTCCCAGGTACCTTTGTCAAGCTTTTTTTTTTTTTTCTGGATTTTTTAAGTTTAATTTTTATTTTTTATTGAAGTTTTAAAAACAATATTATGACATAATTTGTGATTAGTTCATTTTAGTAAATTGGTAAATGTTAGGACTTGCAATAACTCACTGATAAGAAAGTTTAAAAGCAAAAAAAAAATCAACAATGTTTTATTACTTTTTCATGTCTTCTGGAAGGTGTATCAGTGAAAAATGCACTTGTATAATGACAAAGTACCCAGCTGCTAGTATGGCGGTGGATTTGAATTGTTTGTGTTGCTGTAGTGATGGTTACAGGCTCCCCTTTGATCAACTTCTGAAGAAAATGTGATGAACAATAGAGAACAGCTGAATTCCTCTTCTCAGCAGATTAAAATGGCCCCCAAAAGAGGAGGGCTTCCAACAGCCACCTGTATTGTGTTTTAAGTATTTTGTTTCTCAAAGATTGCAGTTATATCTGTCCAATACCAGCCCCATTTCCTCAGTAACCTAAAAGAATATTATAGAATGGGACAAATCCTTGTAGACATGCTGGAGGCTCTCTGAGGGCTTCAAAAAATAAATTCATAACAGAATGTGCAGACTATCCGTTTGGCTCTGGTTATAATTAGGTCAGTCCTAATTCACATACACTTTAATGGTTTCATTGAGCTTTTAAACATTAATTTTGGGGAGAGGGTGGGAGATGATTATTTTTTCAACTTACTAATTCCTATTACTGCCCTCACTGGCTTCTGTACTATCACTAATAATATTTGGTTAATAAATATATAATTTTTCCTAAGGGCCTAACATCATAATAGCACCTTGGGTAAAAGTAAAATAAAATAATAAATGTGAAAGACCCTGAGTTTATAGGTCAGAAAGAACAATGTGAACAAAAAATAAAATGATAGGAAAATTGACCAAGTGATAATAGATATGTATATAAAGTGCCTTAGAAGCACCAAAGGAAAATAATTATTTAAACTTGGGAGTATAAGAAAACACTTCCAAAAGCAATATGATTTAAATGGGGCCATAAATAAAACACTGGACATGAACTTGGGCAAACTCCAGGAGATGGTGAGGGACAGGGAGGCCTGGAGTGCTACAGTCCCTGGGCTGCAAAGAGTCAGACATGACTTGGTGACTGAACAACAACAATTACCAGCTGAGCCACAAGGGAAGCCCAGCCTGGAAGTAATCAAAGGGAATAAGGGAATGAGAGTGTAGAGGCATGGTAGAGTTTGGTTTAAGGAGTTAAAGAAATCCAGAAGCCGACAGGAGCTAAAGAAGTAAAAACAGATTTCATTAGGAACTATTGCAGTAAGGCAAAGAAGACCTCCATACAGAACTGGGCTCAGTTCAGAAAACAAAAAGAATAAATGGGGTCATAGACAACAGGCAGAATGAGGAGGGTTAGGGAAGAAAGCCTATTGAAAGGAGATAGAGGGTAGGGGGATTGTTGTTAAATCCATTCAGTGAGATGCTTGCTAATGTCTAGGCCATGCCATTTAGGTACTGAGGGTGGAGGATGGACAAGTTGACCAGATATTGAACATGATTATCTGTCAAGGATGTAGGATTCTTTCTACATGGAGAACCTAGCAAGATTTGTAACAAAACTGGACTATGCAGCCCAGCAAGGGGCCAAGATCAGGGATGAGTTAAGAAGCGACCTCAGAGGACCTTCAATAAAGTTTTGTCAAGGAGAGAGTATTTGTCCGAGCCATTAGTAATGCGATTTTGCTAGTGTCCTGGGGATGTGGGCAAAAGTGGACAGGAGACAATGGATCCAGATGGCTGTTCTGGAGTATTTGGATCTCTCAGTGATAAGAAGCTATTTTACCTATTTTACTTAGTTTTTTTAAAGCAAGAACACATGTTATAATCATTATCTTTTAAAAAGAACATTTGCACAGCAAATATTCAAGAGGGTGATTCAAACATAGGTAGACTGCTTAGGACATAACTGTAAAAGTGCAGGTGAGGGAAGATGAGCACTAACTGAAGCAGAAATGGGGCATCATTTGGAGAGAAACTTGGATTTAGCCTGTATATAGTGCTCTGCTCAGACTGCCCTAACCAAGTATCACAGACTGGGTGGCTTAGGCAATAGATGGCTGTGTTCCCACAGTTCCAGAAGCTAAAGTCCTGATTACAGGCTCAGAAAATTCATTCTCTTGGGAGGGCGTTTTTCTGGCTCTCACACAGGCGCCTTCTCACCATGTCCTCACGCGGCCTTTGCTCTGTGCTCTCTTGCAGTGAGAGAGACCTTTAGTGCCTGTTCGTCTTCTGATAGGGACCCCAGTTGAACTGGAATACTCACCCTCCCTTATGACCTTATTTAACCTTAATTATCTCCATAAAGGTGCAATCCCCACCTCAGACACACTGGAGAATGAGGACTCCACCATGCTAACCTGGTGTGGAAGGTGATGACATGGACACAATACAGTCCCTAAAACCGTGTAACTCCCAGGTTCAGACATTCTATAGGTGCTTTGAGTGAAACAGTGAGTATATGTATTACGCACATCATAAGCCCAAATCCTACAGGGATGAGGAGCATCACATGAAAAGAGTGAAGCAGAAGAGACATGGTAACATGACAAGTCCAAGTAGGCATCTGTCCTCAGCTCTTGCAGCGTGCTGCCTGTGGAAATGCACAGCTGTGGAAAGGAGGGCTGAGAATCACCAAGCCATTTGATTTATTATTTCATTTTTAGTTTATATTAGAGTATAGTTGGTTTTTAATGTGTTAGTTTTAGGTACAAAACTACGTGATTCAGTTATACATATATTACATATATCTAGTCTTTTTCAGATTCTTTTCTCATATTGGTTATTACAGCATGCTGAAGAGAGTTCTCTGTGCTGTACAGTACTTCCTGTTGCTTATCTATTTAATATATAGCGGTGCATATATGTTAATCTGAAACTCCTAATTTACCCCTCCCAACATTTCCTTTTTTTGAAAACCATGAAGAAAAATCAAGTGTCTGGACTTTTTTGAGAACTCTCCCAATTTTTAAGTATTGGTAACTATCTTAGCAGATCTGTGAGGCCAACAGATAATTAAAGATACACATACTTTTTCAATGTCACATAATCTTGAAATCACATAGGAGTTCATAAAAAGCAGGAGACCATGAACATTCTCCTATATGGTCTTGTAAACTTCCTAGGTCCATTTAAGTTTCCTAAAGATATGCACTAGTGGTGATACCTGTGAGGCAGAATGAGAATGCTGCCAGTCATGAGAACTCTGCCCAGCAGGTACAAAGAATTGTGGCAAAACCATCTGAGTTCATTTTTAAGTTTTTTATGTAAGATAGTACCAAAACAAAAAAAAGTCTGTATCCCAGTCATAGCGTCACTTAGGTGAGACTGTGAGGCCTGTTATGGAAGTAACTGTAATTAATTTTGTTTAAAACACTCTGCAGATCAACATTGTTCAAGCTAAGAGTACATCTGGATCTGTGATGTAGAATGAAAAAACAAGCCTTGAGAATGTACCCTTCATACTTAAAAAAGAGAATAAAGAAAGAGTAGCAATTGAAGAGACAGAGAAATCAACTCTAACACAAAGCAGAGGACAGACTGAGTTAGCTGGTATTCTTGCAACAGAGAGAAGGGGAATAGACACCAATGTCAAATTCCATGGAGATTCGAAGTTAGGGCAAGAAGGTTTGTGAAAAAAATTAAATATAATGTGAAGTTTAACATTTGAGAGCTAAAGTTCTAGATATTACACAAGGCACAAGTCATCACCTAAGTTACTAAAGTAGAATGATCACAGAAGTCAGAATTCAGTTATGTAGATGATTTATTCAGGTGCCTATTAACTCATGATGATGATAGAATGAGTCTCAAAAGAGAGGAAGACAAAGCTCTAGGTACCACTCTTTACTGAATATGAACAAAATCCCTTAAATTTCAATAACAAACATACCTTTTTCTAGCTCTTTTCTGGATTATCTTACATTTCATCTAAGTTCGGTACAGTTGTATCCAGCTGTTTGCGACCCCATGGACTGCAGCATGCCAGGCTTCCCTGTCCATCACCAACTCCCGGAGCTTGCTCAGACTCATGTACATAGAGTCGGTGATGCCATCTAACCATCTCATCCTCTGTCATCCCCTTCTCCTCCTGCCCTCAGTCTTTCCCAGCATCAGGGTCTTTTTCCAAGGAGTCGGCTCTTTGCATCAGGTGGGCAAAGTATTGGAGCTTCAGCTTCAGCATCAGTCCTTCCAATGAATATTCAGAACCCCGTGAACAGTAGGAAAAGACATTTCATCTAAACTATACTCTTAAAAGCAGGGCTTCCGTGGTGACTCATATGGTAAAGAGTCTGCCCGCAGTGTGAGAGACCTGGGTTCAGTCTCTGGGTTGGGAATGTCCCCTGGAGAAGGAAATGACAACCCACTCCAGTATTCTTGCCTGGAGAATCCCATGGATGGAGGAGCCTGGCGGGCTACAGACCACAGGGTTGCAAACAGTCGGAAACGACTAACACACTATATTCTTAACAGCAGTGATTGTTTATTTCAATTATAAGCTAAACAATTTATTCATCTTTTTCCTTATTTTTGCCTGTTAAATCATGACTTTTTATAAAAAATATAAAAGCATCATCTATAATAGAAATTATTATTTTTGTATTGTATTAAAGGAGAGCCTGATTTCATTTGTGATACTATAATTCAGAAACTAAAATCACAACTGATGGACAAATTTACAAAATGCATTAAGGACTATCATGATATTACATGCCTGTCAGATTGTCAGTCATTCTAACTTATTGTATTGAGGGAAGTCTAGTGCCAAATACTGAGTCCCCTACTAGAAGGAGAAATCTGTTTTTCCACCCTCTTAGGTTTAGTGGTTGGCGGCCTGCAGATTGCACCGACTGAAAAGCAGGAGCCTCATTCCTACCCACATACGTATGCAGAAGACCACAGAGAGATGTGACTCAGGGAGATGATTGGAACTGAGACCTCTGCATAGGGAAGTAGGGATTGGAAATGGGACCTCTGCATAGGGAAGTGGGGACTAGGAAAAGGATACCTATGGGAAAACAAATGAGTTTTAGGAACAGTCAGTGGGACTGTAGAAGAGGAGATGGGAGATGTGATAGTTGTGTGACATAGTCTATTTAGGCATTCTCTTATTCAGCACCATCTGTCTCTGGTGATAGGAGTCAGTCCTGACTGATTGTGAAGCTCCCTGGGATGAGATTGATGACAGTCTCTCTCTCTTTGGGGGAGACTCTTTTAGGCAGATGAGGGGACTTCAAAAGAAAGAAAAAGCTCTTCACAGTGGTATATTTTGGATGCCTTCATAGTTTTCATCAATGTGTAGAAAACTGCACTGCCTTTGCAAAGGACTCATGGAAGAGTCTTATAAAATCAGAAGGGGCTGTCATTTCTAAGGGGCAGAGGCCTTTGGTATTTTTATGGCTTCTGCAAACAAGATTCACAAAAGCAACAGAGATTTCTCCTAAGCCGCCAAGCAAATGTCTCCAGAGTCTGGACTCATGATGCTTGTCACTAATTTATGTACATTTCAACAGTTCCTTCTATTCTCTGTTGATTCATTCCCACATAATCACAGATTTGGTATATTCCCATATCTTAAGTATTTCCTTCATTAACTTACTGGTTTTCCACAGTAATTAAAAACAAACACAAAAAAGATTAATAGGCTGTGATGAAATAGATAAAAGTAAATGTAATTATTTCATTTATAATTGAATGGCCTGTCATTTTCCCTCCTTTCTTTAAGTAGGGAGAGACCAATGCAAAACACTGGAGAAGTAGAAAAATTTTTATTTGCCTCCTCAACTTTCCTTTGGTACCTTGCTCATCTATGCAGGCTTACAAACTGCTGCTAACTTCTCTCCTGTGTCGTGATTCTCAGCATTACCTGACCTCATTGTGAATAAACTTATAAACTTTAAAGACTTTTAAGTAATATCCCTCATAGAATTAATTCACACTGTATACATGTATTGAGAACCTGCTCTCTGTCAAACTCTGTACTCAATCCTGGGGGACCCTGTACTCAAAGGTCTTACACTAGAAGAGCTTTTTGGCTGGCTTAATCAAGCCTTAAAAGCCACTGAGATTCAAAGGATACTTGGACAGCATGACTAGCCCAAGTTGTTTTGATTGACATACCTTTTAATATATTTTAAAACAGATACCATGTGGCTGTAAATGTCACCACCCTTTTTAAGACTGCCCCTGATATTAAACTTGGCCATGGCTCACCTTTGTCATTATATTAGAATTAATCTCCCAATAGAGGATATGGTCCCCAATACTCTTACTTCTGCAGTAGTTTTAACTTATCTCCTGCAGAAACAATTTACTAATAAATCTTTTGAAGATGGTGATGATGATGTTCAAGACAAAGAGGGGACATGCTTTATTATAGTAAAATAGCCATATTATATATTATCTGTCTATATTGAGGATCTAGTATTATAGCCCACATACCATATTATTTAAGTACATTATTATATTTTATCTTTATAGCACCCCTATGAAGTGGAATTTTTATACTGTCATTATTATAAGTGAGGCAGACAGTCCTTTGATCAAGTCACATGCTTATAGACACTTTGTTAATGAATGGTTGTTGTTACTCAGTCTCTCAGTTGTGTCACAACTCCTTGCAGTCCCATGGACTGTGGCACACTAGGCTTCCATGTCCTTCACCATCTCCTGGAGCTTGCTCAAACTCAAATCCATTGAGTCAGTGATGCCATCCAACCATCTTGTCCTCTGTCGTCCCCTTCTCCTCATGCCTTCAATCTTTCCCAGCATCAGATCTTTTCTAATGAATCAGCTCTTCACATCAGGTGGCCAAAGCATTGGAGCTTCAGCTTCAGCATCAGTCCTTCCAATGAATATGCAGAGTTGGTTTCCCTTAGGATTGACTGGTTTGATCTTGCTATCAAGGGACTCTCAAGAGTCTTCTCCAACACCACAGTTCAAAAGCATCAGTTCTTTGGCGCTCAGCCTTCTTTATGGTCCAATTCTCATATCTGTACATGACTACTGGAAAAATCATCTTGGAGAACAGAAAGGCTACCCACTCAAGTATTTTGGCATGGAGAATTCCGTGGGGTTGCAAAGAGTCAGACACGATTATCACTTCACTTCACTGGAAAAACCATAGTTTTGACCATACAGATCTTTATGGGTGAGGTAATGCCTCTGCTTTTTAATATGCTGTCTAGGTTTGTCATAGCTTTTCTTCCAAGGAGCAAGTGTCTTTTAATGGCTGCAGTCACCATCTGCAGTGATTTTGGAGCCCCAAAAATAAAGTCTATCACTATCTCCATTGTTTCCCCATCTATTTGCCATGAAATGATGGGACTGTATGCCATGATCTTTGTTTTATAAAGTTGAGTTTTAAGCCGGCTTTTTCATTCTTCTCTTTCACCTTCATCAAGAGGCTCTTTAGTTCCTCTTAGTTTTTTTGCCATAAGGGTGGTGTCATCTGCGTATCTGAGGTTATTGATATTTGTCCTGGCAATCTTGATTCCATTTTGTGCTTTGCATTTCTCATGATGCACTCTACATATAAGTTGAATATGCATATAAGTTAAATAATCAGGGTGACTATATACAGCCTTCATGTACTTCTTTCCCAATTTGGAACCAGTCCTTGTTCCATGTCCTGCTCTAACTATTGCTTCTTAGCCTGCATACAGATTTCTCAGGATGCAGGAAAAGTGGTCTAGTATTTCTATTTCTTGAAAAATTTTCCACAGTTTGTTGTGATCCACACAGTCAAAGGCTATAGCATAGTCAATGAAGCAGAAGTAGATGTTTTTCTAGAATTCTTTTGCTTTCTGTATGATCTAATGGATGCTGGAAATTTGATCTCCAGTTCCTCTGGCTTTTCTAAATCCAGCTTGAAAATCTAAAAGTTCTCAGTTCATATACTGTTGAAGCCTGGCTTGGAGAATTTTGAGCATTACTTTGCTAGCATGTGAAATGAGTGCAATTGTATGATGTTTGAACATTCTTTGGTATTGCCCTTCTTTTGGGATTAGAATGAAAACTGACCTTTTCCAGTCCTATGGCCACTACTGAGTTTTCCAAATTTGCTGGCTTATTGAATGCAGCACTTTCACAGCATCATCTTTTAGGATTAGTTCTTCTGTGTATTCCTGCCACCTCTTTTTAATCTCTTCTGCTTCTGTTAGGTCCATACCATTTCTGTCCTTTATTGAGCCCATCTTTGCATGAAACGCTCCCTTGGTGTCTCTAGTTCTCTTGGAGATCTCTATTTTCCTATCCTGTTGTCTCCTCTACTCGCTTGCATTTTTCACTGTGGAAGGCTTTCTTATCTCTCCTTGCTGTTCTTTGGAACTTTGCATTCAGATGGGTGTATCTTTCATTTTTTCCTTTGCCTTTCGCTTCTCTTCTAATAAATGATAGTGGCTGGATTTGAATCCAGTTCCTGTACTCTTACAGTTATTCATAAATTAATAATTTAGATAAGGTTTTTATCATGACTGGATAACATTATCTGACTTTTTAAATTATTTAGCCATCCTTTTTGGTCTAGACATACTGTGAAATACGAATAGATCTTTGTTTTCAACTTTATAAGTGATGGTACGTTCCTTCAGTACATGTAATCATTTTCTATTTCTACTGAAGATTGCCAATAAATGTAAAAACACAACTGACGGTGGAGAAGGAAATGGCACCCCACCCCAGTACTTCTGCCTGGAAAGTTCCATGGATGGAAGAGCCTGGTAGGCTACAGTCCATGGGATCGCAAAGAGTCAGACACGGCTGAGCTATTTCACTTTCTTTCTTTCTATAGTTCCTTTTGGAGAAGGAAATGGCAACCCACTCCAGTGTTCTTGCCTGGAGAATCCCATGGACAGAGGGGCCTGGTGGGCTACAGTCTATGGGGTTGCAGAGTCGGACACAACTAAACAACTAACACACACACACACACACACACCTGACAGAACAATATTTCCACATGCATTAGAGCTTCTAGAAGGCTGATAGTTTGTTAATATTGGTAACAATTCAGCAGTGTCTTGCTTCTTTTTATACGTCAGTCTATCAAAATCTTGAAATCTAATGTCTGTTGAAATATCTGTTTCTAACAGGCTCATGAGGTACTAGAAATGGAAGGAAAGAAATACGATTCATCTTATATATAGGAAAAAAAAACTAAAAGAGTACTTATATAAGGGGAAAAACAATGTGGGCTTTTTATATGATTTTTTTCCAATAAAACAGGAGAGTTATCACTGAATTTAATTGTTTAATTTAAGAGTTGCATCTATACATGAAACAGTTATTTTTATTTCCCCTTCAAGGGCTGTGGATGAATTCTTTTTTTATATAGGCTAACTAATAGGGTGAGACATTCAACTTGGGATCATTAAACTGAGGGTTCCCAGCTGGCAGCTGATACTATAAATTCTGTATCCTCTTTCCAGTTGCACTGAGTGAGTGGTGTGGACAGATTTATTAGTGTCCTATGTGCTCTGTCTATATTCCTTTTCTTTACTTGATTTAATTTGTCTTTGAAATGGTTAAAGTTATTCACAGTGAGCTGGGATTTTTTTAAGCATCAAGAGAGCTTCCATATGTTTTTTTTAGATAAGTTGCAAATGAAAGTGCTTTCATTACAAATGAGTGCTTATTTTCTGAATTAAATAGTTATTTTGTTATTGTAAAGCTTTCCTGTGATTATTGAGGGAAGTTTACAGAATAAATAAAAGTATAAAAAAGATTCTAAAAATAATTCATAATCCTCCAACCCCCAAAACAACCAAGAATACTGCTTTGATACATTTCCTCTTAGACTTGCTAATCACTCTGCTTATACAGTTTGTGCTGTTGCATCCATATGATAGATGATACTTGCTTTACCCACTTATATAAGGAACCTACCCAATAGCATTAAATATTTTTTAAACTATGCCTTTTAATGTTTGCATGCTCCTCTATCACATGGGATAAACCTTATCCAAGGAGTTTGTGAAAGTAATTCTTACTTATACATATACACATGCTGGAATCAGCTGTTCCATGTCTTTGCTTAGACCTGGAATTCCAAACTCAACCCTTATACCTCCTTCATAATTCTTGCTTGTTCTCTGAGACTCACTTCAGGTGTTATTTATTCTGTGAACTTTCCTTAAAACCTTAATAGGCTCAGTGTTTCTCCTCGGTGTACTGGGTGTACTTCAATCTTACAATTCACCACATTATTTTGAATGCTCTTTTTATGTGTCTGTCTCCCCCAGAAGCCCATGCTGTATCTTAGGACAGGGGCTGTGCCCTATTCGTTCCCTTATTCTGAGTTTCAAATGCAGTTATTGTCTATGTATATCTATTTTTCTGAAATCCCATTTCATCTTGTATATCCTTATATTATATAATACTCTCCACATGGTATCAAAAATATTTTTCCATGTCTTATCTGACTTTATATTCTCAGTATCTAGCACAGAGCCTGATACACTGTTAGTACTCAATTAGTGTTTTCTTAAATGAATGAATGAAATATTTTTTTTATGGAGACTTTGTTTGAAAACTGTAGGTAGAAAAGGATGAATGTAGATAATAATGTTAACATTGAAGACATTATGGAAGAGTTTATTATGTATGATATGTCTTTGTAAGTCATTATTATCCAGAATACTACTATTCACTTCTTTTCTTAAAATTGAGATAAGACTGACATATAACATTGTGTAAATTTAAGGTGTAAAATGTATTGATTTAACTCTAACTGGTGATCATTTAAAAATATTTTGGCCAAAACACTCAAACCACAAATTTATTTTTTAATTGAAGTATAGTTCCTGTATAATGTTATATAAGTTATTATATGTTATAGGCATATAGGGTAGTGATTTGCAAATCTTAAAGGTTATATTCCATTTATAGTTATTATATATATATTGGCTATATTCCTTATTTTGTATGGTATATCCCTGTAGTTGATTTTATACCTAATAGTTTGTACATCTTACTTAAATAGTGAGGTATATTACTAGGATATCTAATGACAATTTTCATCAGAAATTCTGCTTTAAGTATGTCTTGATTGCATCTAAAACAATGCAGAACTCATCTGAGTTTAGAAAATTCATTGAATAAAGCTGTAGACTTCTAATATTTGCTGTTTATGTAATTTATATTAATATTTCTAGGGGAAAACCATAACTATATGTTCATAGACCTTTCAACATTTCTTAAGGTTTTCACATTCTTCATCTTTTGATTTACTCCTTGATACTAATTCTGTGAAATTAAAAAAAATATTATAAAGCCTTATTCTGCAAATAAAAATAGGAAAGCTCAATAAATTTAACTGTACTCCCAATTATTAAATGTCACAATCAGAACTGAACTCAGCTTGATTCTAAGACCAGGGATCAGCAAAATTTTTCTGGTAAGGGTCAGTTAGTAAATATTATAGACTTTGCACATTAAGAAACAAAATCAAGAAATTATTCATGTGCTTAGATAACAGAGAAAAACAATTACCACAAATGTTTCCAACCATGTAAAAATGTAAAGAGCATTCTTAGCTCATGGGGTCTACAACTTGGATTTGGGTCATAATCATGATTTGGTGATTCCTCTTCTGTCTGTTCTTTAGGCCTGACATTTTTCTCTGTATTAGTTATCTGGGGCTGCTGTAACAGACTCCCACAAAGTGGGCACCTTAAACAATGGAAACGCAATGTCATGGTTCTGGAGGACAGGAGGAGGACATGCAGGTGTCTGCAGGTGTGGCTCCTGCTGAGGCCCGGGAGAGGAAGACCTGTTCTTGTCCCTCTCTGCCTGCGTAGATGGCTGTCTTCTCTTTATGTCTTCATGCTGTCTTGCTCTGTGTGTATGTATCCACATGGCCCCTCTTATAGTCACATAGAGAGTCATATTGGATTATGCCCACCCTAAGGACCTCACCTTAACTTAATCACCTCTGGGAAGACGATACCTTCAAAAAGGTCCCGTTCTGACATGCTGGGGTTTAGGACTCTGCCATGTGATTTGGGGCTGGGTAAGGATGGTGGCAATGGCACCCCACTCCAGTACTCTTGCCTAGAAAATCCCATGGATGGAGGAGCCTGGTAGGCTGCAGTCCATGAGGTCGCTGAGAGTCGGACACGACTGAGTGACTTCATTTTCACTTTTCACTGTCATGCCTTGGAGAAGGAAATGGCAGCCCACTCCAGTGTTCTTGCCTGGAGAATCCCAGGGACAGAGGAGCCTGGTTGGAGGCCGTCTATGGGGTCGCACAGAGTCGGACACGACTGAAGCGACTTAGCAGCAGCAGCAGCAGCAGAAAGATGGTGGCACTCTGTTCAGCTATAACATTCTCCTTCTCTTTGTATGACGTCAAACTCAGTAACTACCAGGAGGTAAAGTAACAGATATGAGAGTTGTATCTTATTCTTTCTGTCCTTCTAAATATCAAGCCATAGCTTCTCTGTTAGTAACTCTATAGGGTGATAATAGAAAAATAGAACTAAACCAAGAAAATGGAAAGATGACCCTATAAGACTTGCTACTTCAACCCTACAAAACACCTGGAAGAAAATGTGGCATCATATCAATCATCTATTTACCATTTTAAGAAACAGGCAGCAATATTTAGAAAAATCTAATTATAAGCAAAATTACTAATTTTCATCATATTTCTAACAAATATTCTTCTGGCTAACATCCTTAACTCTGCGATTCCCTAAAAATATCAAGAATAATACACAAATCATACCCATCTGTGTCCAACAGCAGGCAGCATTGACTCTAAAATAAAACTGTCATTTGAAGTCCCCAGCTGTGAATGTGCCTTGTCCTTAAGAAGTATCATACCTTTTTGTAACTGGAGTTGTCACAGCATGCAGAGCTGAGATGCCATTGAGTCAAACAGCCGGGGCAAGGATGGGTTAGCACAGGGATTCTAAAGAGGTTTTTTTTTTTTTTTTTTTAAGGCTTAAATGAAAAGACTGTGTGAGGTTCTTAGATATAAAAGCTTAGATTTGTAGCTTACATACCTGAAATTGGAAAAATTAGTCCATAGTCATCAATTTGGAAAGAAACATGCTTTAAAATAGAGCATGGTGTTCTGTCTCTTTGAAATCTTATTAGGCTGCCATTGGATCTGTGCATTATTCTCAGAACTGATGACATTTTTATCAGCAAAAAGAGGCAATATACTTTGGTATGTGTGGTTTGATATTCAGCTCTTATTCCTGCTCCATCATCCCAAGTCTGCTTTAATAGGACAGTTGTAATCTTTTACAGTGCCAAGCACAATTCTCTTTCCTTCTCATCACAGAAAAAAAATTGTTAATTAAAAAAAAAAATTCCCATCTTTAAAAGTAAGAAAACAAACATAAGACTTCTTTACTTACCTAGAACATGACTAATATCTGGTACACTGATCATACCTCTAGAATAGAAGCATACAGAAACATCTTCAAAGAGAACACTGGAGAACTGATTAGGGCTGTCTACTGAATGGAGTTTCTATCACATCTATGCAGCATAATTGATATTTGCTCCCTTTTCCCTGCGTATGGCAGTAGAGAAGTGGAAGGGGACTTAACATTGTTTAATTATAGGTGAGATGCCATGCCACGCGACCTATATTCATAACCGAAGTGCTGTATTCTGCATTTTGCAATTGAGGCAACCAAAGCAGGGAGTGAGTACATTTACCATACCAAATGCATTTTGTTTATATTTCAGTACCATATGAACATGATCCTTCCCCTCTCTCTCACACATGCACACATTCTGTTGACTGCCAGATCTCAAACTATATCCACATGCCTGGGCCTTCTTGACTGATATTCCAGTTTAGAGATTGGATATAGTTAAGATTTTTCTAACTTAAAGTGTCTCTTGCCTAGTGGGTACTCATGTGGTGTGGGTTAAAATATAACAGTACAAAGAACCAGTGGGAAGCAGAAAAGACGAGTGTCACATCCCCTTAGCCAGCAAGCACAGAAGGAGAGCTGGCCTCCTCTCATTTTCTAAAAATCAATAAGAACCCTTTTGTAAAATTAAGTTGTCTGTATGATATATGGAGTGAGCCTCAAATTAACTTTTAAATGTTTTCTCTCTTGCAACATGCTTTTGAAATAAATTTTCACCCACAGAAATGTTCTCTTTGAATTAAAGGCTTAATCACCACACTTTGAAGAGATGCTTTTCTTAACCTTCTGATTCCATTGTTATTGTAATGACAGCAGCTCATTAACACAGTGGGTGTCAGTATTGATTATGACTTTTAGATTTTACTTCTGCCTATTATGGTTTAATTTCTATCTAAAATAGATCATAATTCTTGATTGGCTGTCGCCTTGGAGTTTTTCCAAGATATTGGACTCGTGGTAAGAAAATAGTGTTCAAATGGATACTGATGGTCACTAGGGACTCTAAATGTTTTTCCCTTACTGTGATGCTCTGTTTTGCAGAATGCAATAGTATGGGTAGTCTTCAATGCAGAAATAATTATGAAAGTCAAGTACATACCCCAGGTACTATCAGCACCATGTGATTATCTCAAAATTGTTTGTCTTATGACTTTATTTAGCTGAGCACATGCACACAATAATAACAAAAAGGCTAATTCAAAGTCCTGTCAACCACAGGCCATTTAGTCATTGTAAATGTGGCCTGGTGCATTTTAGACATTGTATCTATGTGGCAGGCTAGCAGGTATGAAGAAGAAAGGCAATAAGATACAAGATAGAGAAGTTAGAGTTTGATTTCCCCCCTTACAAGAAAAATCTATCAAGCTCTAGAAATTTTCTTTGTTCAAAGGATATTTGAAACATTCACTTATTTACATTGTTATAGCATCTCATAGACTTCCCAGGTGTTTCTAGGGCTAAAGAATCCACCTGTCAATGCAGGAGACGCAAGAGACTCAGGTTCAATCCTGGGCCTGGAAGATCTCTAATGTCTTATAAACTATTTAACACTATAATACATTAAGAGAGAGTGAGGTTTATTTTTCAGACTACAGGAATGCTCTTTTCTTGAAAGACTCTCTCTTGGTCAGAGTCAGCAGACACTGTCATGCCTTTTATTATCCCTTGTGTGTAGGTGCAAGTGATGAGCCTGTTGGTTCAGCTCCACAAGGCTTATGGTGGGTCTGGTGCAGACGCAGAGCGTGGTGCTCAGCGCAGCCAAGGGCCCCAAGGTGGCAAGTGCCCGCCTTCATAGGCTGTGAATGGCAGGAGCTGCATGGGGGAAGCGCTCTCTGTCCTCGCTGCTCCTCTCATCTGCGTCAGCTGTCTTGCTGCCAGTCTCTTGCTCGCTGTCCACAATCATTTCCTCTCCTTGTCTCTTGCTTCTTTCTCTGTTAAAACCCTGTCATAGACCTTTTTATACACCTGGGAAATCTAATAGGACCCATCCTGAAGTGGGAGAGAGGCTTGTCTGAGGAACTAAACCCACCGTGTTCATTCCGAGTGGAAACAATCACCTTTCTTCCAGTCCCCAGAGAAGGGCTGCCCATCACCCTCACAGGGCCAGGCACCCTGAGTGTTGAACCCTCTACATTCATGGGCTCCGTGGGTTTTGTAACCTGTGCCGTGTGTTTCAGCTGCGGACCATACCACAAAGATACTTTTTCGCTTTAAAATACAAAAGTCCCTAAAGACAAGAATGTTAACTCACTATTTCCCTGGGTGTTCTTTAATTTATCTCATTCCCTGGCATAGGCACATTTTCCAATATAAACATACAAGCTGATGAATTATTCTTGCCTTCATCGTTTTGTCAGATTAATGATGTTTTGAAAATATCTTTGTAAAAGGTTTCAAGGAAAACATGGTCTTTTAGGTTAGTTAACTTTTTTCTGCTAAAATTTAACTTGAGAGTAACAAGTTGTATGTTGAACACTTTGGTATTTTGTTTTAGACATTCTCTATGTGGTTTCTGTTCATCTGTTATTAAACAAAAGCATGTGTGATGTATTTCTCCTACTGTTAACATTTATATAGAAGAAGTTTGATTTACAAACTGTGTTGTTACATGCATCAGACTTTTCAAGACATACATTTAATGTGATAATTAAAAGTTGCTCTCTCATGTCTATACCCCCAAAGCTATAGAGTTTGGTAAATCCTCCTTTTCCAAATTCCATCTTCCACACCTTCAGATATTAGAAGCCTTTTCACCACACTTCTTAGAAGTTAAAACCATCTCCAGCTAAGTTGCCTCTAACAGTATTCTCGTGCTGAATCGCACCCTTCATCTACTTTTCCCAGTCAGCCACCTCCGACCGGCAGGCTTCTGATTCCCGGCACGGCGTCACCCACAGACCTCCTGCAGCTGCACCCGGATGCAGCTGACCAGTCGTCCTGCTTCTAACCACTGCCCCGCCCCTTCTGACAACATCCGGTTTTGAAGCTCCTCCCTAGCATCAATGTAGACTTCCTGCTACCCATTCTTGGTGTTGTCATTCCGAGAACTTCAGGCTCCTCTCCCTCAGTTACTCAAGATGGTAACTCAGCTTTTGTCACTTCCTCTAACGTAACTCCTGTCATAACCCATTATGGTATCAGTGTTTACACGGACTTCCCCAGAGCCTATCTTCTCAGGACCTTGACACCATCCCTTGCGATGATCCTGCCTTCTGTTCTGTCTTGAACCGCGTTCTCCCACCATCACATCCTAGAACTTGTTGTTAATAAGAGCTTCTGCCCTCCGCTTTGGAACAATTTTGAATATTTTTATAATCATTCTTTCAGTTTACTCCTTTTAGTATCCCTGCTCCAAGAATAATATAATTCTGCTGTGTGTGCATGCCTGCTTAAGCCTGTCTGACTCTTTGCAACCCTATGAACTATAGCCTGACAGGCTCCGCTATCCATGGGATTTTCCAGGCAAAAATATTGGAGTGGGTTTTCATTTCATCATCCAGGGGATCTGCCTAACGTAGGGATCAAACCCATGTCTCCTGCATTGCAGAATTCTTTACCCCTTGAGTCATCAGAGAAGCCACATAATTCTACCAAGACCTTTTATTCCTTAATTTCAAACTTGCCAAAATGCCATACTTTCATTGTATCCTCATAGTCTCCTTCATGCAAGTTAGATTCCATGATTGCTAAAAACAAAACAAAACAAAACCTTTATTGGCTATAGAAATCCCCTCTATCCCACTGCCCACTCGTCCCTTTGCTTACTTGACTAACAAAGCTTTAATCTGTAGTTGAATCCGACATTTCATCTGCCCAGCTGAATCTCTCCAGCTGAATGTGGCTGGAAAATTTCAAAAGTCCTGCAGACTGATTTGTGACTACTAATCTCAAGTGGACTCCTGCTTTGCCCCCAAATTCTACATTCTCTTATTCACTCATCCTTCCATTTTCTTAACAGATAATCCACACCTCTTCTTTTTCCTATGCTTCTGATCTCCTCTTCCCATTCTCATTCCCAGTTAGCATGCTTACCACTTCCCTGAGAAAATGGAAGCAATTCAGATAGAACTGTCACCACCCTAGATCTCTTCTTACAGCTCAGTTTATATCTTCTATTACTCTATTGGAACTGTCTCAGCTGCTGATACAAGACTGAACACTCCAGTTAAGTACTGGATCCCATCCACTATCTCCTGATCAAATGTTTAGCTTCATTACTTCTAAGCTGCCCGCATCATCAGTTTTTTCTGTTTGTTCCCACTTGGTTATTCCTATCAGCACACACACATATGTTGACATTTCTTTCTCACTGTAAATAAATACGACAAAACCCCCTTGGCAAAGTCCATATTGCCCTTGAGCCATTTCCCTCTTTCTTTGCTTTTCTTTACACCAAAACCCTTGAAAAGTTTTATTTTAATTGTCTTGCTGTCTCCATTTCCTCTCTTCCTATTGTCTCTAGACTGTACACTTCCAAATCTTTTCTTCCTGAGGTAATGAATGACTTTCTTATTAGGGTTAGCAGTGACTTTCATTGATATCAAATACATGTTGCTAAATTTAGTGGTCATTTCTCATTCCTCTCTGACTTGACCTGTCAGCACTATTTGATAAATGGATTACTTAGTCTTCTGTGAGACTTTTCCTTGCCCTTGGAGAATCATTTGTATTTGAATAGTGAGATGCTCAAAGTGAGATGTTCAAATTTCACTTGAGGAAGAGTCCTCTAGATAGAAACTAGAGAAAAAGACAGGCATGAGGAATTGCAGTTACCAAAGGAACGGTAATGATCAACATAATTTGGATAGTGGCAGTATGAAAGTAAAAGGATGGAAGATACATTACAAATGTAGAACTAAAAGCAATTGCAGTGGATTTGATGTCAAAGTGAGAGCAAAACAAAAATGTATAGCTGGAGTTACAAGAAATAACCTATTAACATCAATGGTTTAAATAACAAGTATTTATTCCTTATTTACAAAACATGCCACAATTGTAACTTGCCTGATGTTGCTTAGCTTTCCTTTGTTTTCTCATTCCCAGACCCAGGCTGAAGGGGCAGCCCCTGTTTGGGTATTATAAGAGAGGAAGAAGCAGAAAGTCAGCAGAAGAGTGCAGTGCTCCTTAAAGAATGTGGCATGTGACATATTTGCTGATATCCCTTTCACCAAAAAACATCACCAGGTCAAGGTCAAAGTCAGTGGGTTAGACATGGATGAGCCACAAAAAGAGATGAGAGTAGGGTGTTTGTGAACAGTAATACCATTTTCTATAGGGGTGATTCACACTACTAGCTCTGTCCTCTTAAGTGATTGTGGAAAGGGTAGGCAGAAATAGAAAATTGAGTAGAAAGAATAAATTTGAGACGGAAGAAGATGAATTCAGTAAGAAACATATTTTGTGTAGGCTGAACATCCAGGAGCAGATGTCAGACAGGCAGATTGAAATGGAAAACTGCACTTGGGGAAAAGTTCAGGGCTGGCGATTCTGAATAGAGCCAAGAACAGATCATTTGGAAACACCTACATTTTGGCAAAAAGAAATAAAGGATTTAACTCTAAGAAACAGAGTAGCTGGTTCCCAATACAAAAATCCAGCTCAAAGTAACATGCATCCTGATAGAAGTGTGGATTGGTGATCCACTATTAAATCACCTAGACGTACTCAGCAAGTGGGTTCTGAGTTTTGTGAATTTATCAGAGAGACAGTATGCCATAGAAATTAAAACATAAACTCAGGAGTCCAAGATGTGTGTTTAAGTTACCACTTAGGCATTTTGTAACACTTTCAGTTTGGGCAAATTATTTCACTTCCCTAAACCTGTTTCCTTTTCTGCAAAATAGTAATAATAACACTTACCTTACAGGATTGTGGAGAAGTTTAAATGAGATTATTTTTGCAAAATGCTCAGACATTTCTTGGCTTGTTTTAAATATTAAACTTAATGCTCTAACTAAATAACAAAAATGAAACATTAAGTCTGGTTTTATTTGCCTTTGCTTTTCTTGAAGTTGGTTCTTGAAACATAAGTTTTTTTTTTATTTTATGTGTTAAAATTTCTTTTGGCAACTAATAAAAATGCCTGGAATGTGTATTATTAGCCAATTATGTGAAAAATGCAAATAAGAATAAATTCAATTGTAATATGTACACAGCACTTTGGTTAATAACTATAATTTTTAGATTCATTGTGCCCAAATGCTCACCTCATGCCCCTTGCAAGAGTATGGCTGTGTAACATGTACATCTATTGCTACCAATATTTTTATCACACTGACATTATGAGAGGCTATTTGCATGGTATTGATACATTAACCTTCAGCTTCTTATGTTTTTATGCTTAATAAGAAGTTATATAGTAATGAGAAACATTTGAAGGAGTGAAACATTGCTGAAGGGCTATTTATTTCATTCAGCTTGAAGAATGACCTGAAGCAACTCGTGACAGTCAGCTAGAGTTAAAAACCCGGAACAATACACCCATTTTAGCATCAGAATTTCTGTAGCCCACTGGTGGCCCAGGCTCTCTTTACGTCCCATTCTGCACTATCACTTCTTTCCACTGAGATACGATTTCCACTGAGGTGTATCTCTGTGTTGGGGTTATCGTGGTTTCACTGTCCATCTTTTATTCTAGTAAAAAAAAATGCTCTTTGGTGAAGAAGATTCCCTTTATGATGCCAACACTTTTTTCCTGTTTTTTGAATTAACTGCCTATGAAGGCTTAACCATTGTCAGTAAAACAGTATGTATTCTAGAGCCTGTAGCCCATATTGCTTTTTTACACTATCTTGTGGCTTTCCTGTGAAATGGTTTTTGGTGTTTATTTTTTAAACATCACTAGCCATTTGTTAGCCTGCAGTGCTAATTAAAACCCAGACTCCCATACGAGGCTTACAGATGTTGCAAAATGAAAGGAAATTAGCTTTAGGTCTGGCAGTGATTTTCTAAAAATGGTTCTGTTGATCTCACTGAAATTGAGGATTTCTTTGCTAAGCTGCCAAAATATATACATTTTCTATGAGAGCTGATTTTGTAACAGACCTTGACATGTATGATCTAATTCTAGAAATCAAACTTTTAACTGAAAATCAACAGGCTCAAGGCAGATTAAAGGTTATATTGGTATCCATATGTGTATTTTGTCCTGCATTAGGCAGATAAGTTTGGAAGTTGTTACATTCAGAAAGAGTCCAAAAGCATCCATACATTATCACTGTAACCTCCCCACCCTCCCATGCCTAGTGGCAAGGCACAGTCAAGAAATGGATGTTTAGAAGATGGGGTTGTGACCTAGGTGACCTGCATGGGATTAGTTCTGCAGTTTTATGCAGTTATGTTGTTTAAATTAAAAAAAATTAATTGACAGACTTATTGTACTGTGCATAGTCACTCAGTCACGTCTGACTCTTTGTGACCCCATGTACTGTGGCCCACCAGGATCCTCTGTCCATGGGGATTCTCCAGGCAAGAATATTGGAGTGGATTGCCATACCCTCCTCCAGGAGATCTTCCCAGCCTAGGGATCAAACCCAGGTCCTGCATTATAGGCAGATTCTTTACCATCTGAGCCACCAGGGAAGTCCAAGAATACTAGAGTGGGTAGCCTATCCCTTCTCCAGGGGAACTTCCTAACCCAGGAATTAAACTAGGGTCTTCTGCATTGCAGGCAGCAGTACTAAAAAGCAGAGACATTACTTTGCTGACAAAGGTCCATCTGGTCAAAGCTATGGATCTTCCAGTAGTCATGTGTAGATGTGAGAGTTGGACTATAAAGAAAGCTGAGTGCTGAAGAATTGATGCTTTTGAACTGTGGTGCTGGAGAAGACTCTTGAGAGTCCCTTGGACTGCAAGGAGTTCTAACCAGTCAATCCTAAAGGAAATCAGTCCTGAATATTGATTGGAAGGACTGATGCTGAAGCTGAAGCTCCAATACTTTGGCCACCTTATGCGAAGAATTGACTCACTGGAGACGACTTTGATACTGAAAAAGATTGAAGGCAGGAGGGGAAGGGGACGACAGAGGATGAGGTGGTTGTATGGCATCACTGACTCGATGGACATGAGTTGGAGCAATCTCCAGGAGTTGGTGATGGACAGGGAAGCCTGGTGTGCTGCAGTTCGTGGGGTCACAAAGAGTGAGACACGACTGAGAGACTGAACTGAACTGAACTTCTGCATTGCAGGCAGATTCTCTACCAGCTGACCTCCCAGGAAGCCCTATTAGTGGGTGGTAAAGTAATCTAGAATTGTCATATAGATTTATAAAGTATAAGGTCTCAACCTTCTTGTCTGCTTCTAGGAATAATAGTTTATAAAATGCAAGCTCTAAAATTGACCTCTTTTGACTATTTTCCCTATATATAATGCAAAGAGTATTTTAGAATTAAAATGGCCAGCTACTTAATTTTATAGTCTTACAGAGACTTTCTATTGAATTAAGGATTTATTTACTTGCCCTAGTTTTGCAGATGAGCTCCTAATAGAAAATTAATTTGAATATTCACTTATAAATCAATGTGATTAATATAAACTATCATCTTTTTATTGCAAAAGCAACATAACATCATAGAGAGCTTTTGCTGCTTAGAAAAAAAATGTCCTACCTCTTGTCTAAGCAAAACTAGTGTTACCATTTTCTTTTCCAATCTTTTTTCATATGCATATTTGTATATTATATGATAGGGTATGTTTCATTGTTTTATATGCTAGTAATTCATTTGCCCTTCTTATGATGATAGTTATAATTGATCTTTATTGTCACAGCTATGTAATTCATGTAATATATAAAACATATTAAAATCAAATAGTTGTTCTGTAATGCATATGAAGAAAAATAAATCCAGAGGTAGCATATTATAAGCAAAATATAACAGGATAAAATATAAAATTCATTCAACATTGTGTTTTCTTTCCAAACACCTTTCCAACAAAACATAAAATACTATTGTTATAGAATTTGTAAATGGATTATCACTGCAACAATACTGTCTAAACTAGGCAAGCAAAGGGGGAAGACCCAGTGATTAAATTAGATTGGCAACTTCTACTTTTCACTGCTTTGTTGAAATGCAGTCACATAAATTTACAAGAAGTGCTAAGGACGTCCTCTCTAGAGGAGAAGATAAAAAGTTCTTCATCCTGCTTCTTTCTCTTTTTGTTCTCCTGTCAAGAGAGAAACTTAGAAAAGCAACTAAAATAAATACTCTTACCCAGAACTCTGCTTAAATGCTACTTCCCTTGCAGTATTTCAATCCTGTAGGTCTTGTTGTCTTAGGCAGCAACTGCTTGCTTTTACAGGGGTCCCCATTGACATTGAAGATGGGATCTCTCACCCAGAATCAAGAGCATGAGCAGGAAGATGGCTGTATGTTCCATATCACTACAGAATTAATCTAAGACTGCAGGCTGTAGTACAGAGATGGGAGCCAAAAAAAGAAAAGAAATTACATCACAAATCTCTCAAATCCCTTACTGGCATTTAAATTAGGTGTTTTGGATTTTGAGAGTATTAAGGATTCTATTCTTCATATATTTTGAAATCAGTATGAGAGACATGATTGTGTATTGCGCTCTCTTTGTAAATATGGTAGGTCTGGCCATTTAAATCTGTGATTTAGTCAACCAACTTACTTTCTCCCACCAGCACTTTCTCTCCCCTCCCCTCCCCTCAAAAAATCTTATGGAATTCACCTATGTATAAGCTTATATTTGTTTTCTGTGAGGTTTAATTCAAGTGGAGAGATTAAGCCAATGCAGGGGAAACAAATGAGAAAAATAAATGCTAAACCATGAGAGGAGGCCATAATTGTTAATAAAATATTGAGATAAACATGTTAACATGCCTAACAAACTCCATTTTATTTCACATAGTAAAAGAAGCAACGCGTTTGCCTTGGTTAGGTAGATACCATGGTTTTTCTGATTTGTTAAAAAGTAAGCTATAAATCCGGTCCCACCACTTCATGGGAAATAGATGGGGAAAGAGTGGAAACAGTGTCAGACTTTATTTTTCCAGGCTCCAAAATCACTACAGATGGTGACTGCAGCCATGAAATTAAAAGATGCTTACTCCTTGGAAGGAAAGTTATGACCAACCTAGATAGCATATTCAAAAGCAGAGACATTACTTTGCCAACAAAGGTTCGTCTAGTCAAGGCTATGGTTTTTCCTGTGGTCATGTATGGATGTGAGAGTTGGACTGTGAAGAAGGCTGAGCGCCAAAGAATTGATGCTTTTGAACTGTGGTGTTGGAGAAGACTCTTGAGAGTCCCTTGGACTGCAAGGAGATCCAACCAGTCCATTCTGGAGGAGATCAGCCCTGGGATTTCTTTGGAAGGAATGATGCTAAAGCTGAAACTCCAGTACTTTGGCCACCTTATGCGAAGAGTTGACTCATTGGAAAAGACCCTGATGCTGGGAGGGATTGGGGGCAGGAGGAGAAGGGGATGACAGAGGATGAGATGGCTGGATGGCATTACCGACTCGATGGACATGAGTCTGAGTGAACTCCAGGAGTTGGTGATGGACAGGGAGGCCTGGTGTGCTGCAATTCATGGGGTCGCAAAGAGTCGGACACGACTGAGTGACTGATCTGATCTGATCTGATCTGAAGCTATAAATCTTCAGAGTGTTAGCCTTTTCAAAGACAACTACATTTGGTTTTCCAGAGGTTTTCTTTTTCCTTCCCTCTATTTTGTGCTGTGCTTAGTCACTCCGTCATGTCCACCTCTTTGTGACCCCATGGACTGTGGCCCACCAGGCTCCATGGGGATTCTCCAGGCAAGAATACTGGAGTAGGTTGTCATGCCCTCCTCCAGGGGATCTTCCCAATCCAGGGATCCAACCCAGGTCTCCCACATTGCAGGCGGATTCTTTACCATCTGAGCCACCAGGGAAGCCCTCCCTCATTTTTAAGATGAGATAAACTTCATTGGCGTCTGTCTGCAATGCAGGAGACCCAGGTTCGATCCCTGGGTTGGGAAGATCCCCTGGAGAAGGAAATGGCACCCACTCCAGTATTCTTGCCTGGAAAATCCCATGGACAGTGGAGCCTGGTAGGTTATCATCCATGGGGTGGCAAAGAGTCGGACATGACTGAGCGACTTCACTTTCACTTTCAAACTTCATTTCAGTTATTTTATTAGTTTGGATAATGGCTTTTAGGTTTAACATTATAAATGACTTTTGAAATGTTCATCCTGTTTGAATGCACTGCTTAGTGATGGGATCAAGAGTGGAAATTAGGACTTGGGGTTATGATGAGACTCGGTGTTTTATAGGAAGTTGGTTCCCTTATGCCTCCTCACCATATGCAAGTTGGTACTTTTGGCCACCAGTATATATCTATCCTACTTGCTAACCCTTCCTTATTCTTCCACTATATCTAACTCACCGAATAAAAAATAATTTCAGATCCCAGATGCTTCTGGGTGTCTATGTACCCCCACCTTCCATTCTTCTTCAGCGTTGACCTTGATTTCCTGCCTGGCTGGTACCTTCAGTCCTTTCGTGCCTTTGCTCTATCTTCTACATCTTCTAATTCAAAATGACCTCTCTCTCAAACTCTGGCTTAAGCTTTCTTCTGCTCTGCTTGACTTTTATGATTTTCTTTGCTGATTTTATGAATTTAACTCTATCATCTTTTTGCAGAATTAATATTGTATGTAAGTTTCTTCTTCTCTCATGTCGCTATCATCCTCTTCATCAAACGATGACAACCATACTTTGATTTCAGGTGAATCCAAAAACAGTTTTGAAAGTTGAACTAAATTACAGATATTCCTATGTCCATGCTTCTTTGGTTCCAGTACTGCAAATAAATGTATAAGCTATGGAAAATTCAAAAGTGTCAAGAAGTTTATCTAAGATTCTAATTTTAGCTTGTCTGAATTTAGAGCCCCTGCTACTAACATTAACCACATTGCCTGAAGATGCCTGTTAGATTTCACCATAGAAATTGTGCCTTAAGTCTTTCCAAACAGATAATAGAAAGTATATGATGAGTGGGCTTTTTGGGATACTTTCCCACTGATCATGGTGCCATTGACATTAAATAGAGCTTTGTTGTGGGTGTACTGTGAACTTCATTACTGAGTAACCATGGACAGTGCTTTTATAGGTTCTTAAATTTACCATTACATGTATTTTAAAATTCTCTCTAAAACAAAAACTGCTGTGGTTGACACCACATACAACAGTCTTTATGATCTATCTTTGAAGTGGTAAAGAGGATTCTACAATAGTTGCTCTCATATTTCTAAAATCCATTGATTTCTAAAATAAAACTTAAAAAGATGAGAAAATCCCTTTTCATGGGATCCATGCTTTCCCTTCCAAACTCTAACAATAAAAGTAAAATGTTAATGGTATCTTGCAAAGTGTCAGAGCTAATTCTGTGCTTTGTGTGGACATGGACATGTGTGTATGTGTAAGTGTGAACATATCCAAAGACATACAGGTTTAGCTTTTTACTCAAGTAATTAGAGTATTGTAAAATGACATAAAATAAAATAAATGTACAGCTGGTAATTTAAAATCCCTTTTTGAAACACTAAAGATTAATAACCTAGCTAATTAAGGAGATCTTCCTTAAGATATGTGTCTGAAATGTTAAAGATCATAGAAATTATACCTACTGATTCTTACTGATGTTTTGACATTTAAAAGTTCATTTGGAGATGTAACATTTAATAATAACCTTAGTTTTGTAAACAAAGATGGTTTCAGAAGAGGATTCTGATGAGTTCTTTAGAGGTGTGTTATTGGCCCTTTTTTGCTAAAATGCATTGTTCTTTGATTAATGTTAACAGTTTTTAGATTGTTGAAAATTAGTAATTTAGGAAATGACCCTTAGTCAGTGGGTTCAACAGTTTACAGACTTTATTCAAAATAAATGTTAAGTGAAAGCAGTGTTTTAATCAAGGACCAGCAAGTAATTCATCTATTCATTGGCAACATTTATTTTTGTTCCTTCTTTTCTTCCTTTTTGAGTTTCATTTTAAAGCCCACACAAAATATAGAAAATTACTTCACACTCAGTCCATTCTCAAAATAGCACTCGCTCTAAGTTAAAAAGAACAGTCATAAAAGTAAGAGCGAAAATAATAGTTTAATTTTTCTGATATTTTCGGCCTACAACATTTATTCATTATTATTCTAGCAAATATCCAAACGTAATATATACAAAACTGTGGGAATACAACGATGAGGGTACAGATTCCATATAGCCTAGATTCTTGCAGAATTTTGACTTAGTGGAAAGTTCACATTCAAGTTCAAGGTTATTTTAAGTAAAATTTCAAATCAGTACCTGTGTAAATTGGGAGTCAAGGAGGCAAGGAGAGTTCAGCCCCATATGAAATACTTGGCTTATATTGATAGAATATTATAATGTATTAAATAAATACATCTGTAATGATGTGTTCACACTTAATATAGTATTATTTTTCTAATGCTGTGAAAAAGACTCATTTTATTTGAAGGTATTTATTATTTTCCCAGCTGTTTCATCGGTATTCACTTGGGCCTTAACCAAAATTCTAAGGCTAATTCCATATTAAGGAGACACAGACATTTGTATCTCTCTATTACATAGGGCAGAGTAAGGTATGTATTTGGCTTTCATACAATGATTAAGTTATTTGGTTGGTTGATCAAATCACCCAGAGAAACTTGCCAAGTCATTCTGCTTCCTGCAATAATTCCCATTTGGTCAAGCCCTAGGAGGCTGAATTTTGTCTCTCTCATTTTCATGAGTTAGCAACTAGTAAATCATTGAAGAATGAGTGAATAAATATAAATAGAAATTATTCACTAAACAATAAATATGATTCATTGAGTAGCATTTTCAAGTTTCTGTGGCCAAATCTGTGACTGCCTGTTGTGGCAACAAATTCAGGGGTAGGTTTACATAATGCTTCTGTAGTTTTCTTTGTTGACTACAAACAAGCTGAAATAAACATCCTCAATTACAGATATTTACCCATCTGTATTTTTGTGCATCCTCTGCTTATTGAAGACACAATCTAATTTTCATTCATTATTTTATAACAGCAAGTAGTGTGGAGCCTGGAATTTAGAAGGTGCTCAATAAATCGAGAATGGAATAGAAGAACAGAGGAGGCATTTTAAGCTTTGGTTCGGAAATTGAAAGTATCCTTAAATCTCTTGGTATATGAAGTTGTGGTGGAATAAATGCAAGAAATCTAAATACTGTTTGGAAATAAAACACACAGCACTGGAGTATAGAGATCTGCAGAGCACTGGAAGAGCCGTAGGGACAAGCCACCGTAAGCTCTCTGTGTCAGTGTGGCGAAGCGCAGGGGCTCTGGGGATTAACAGACACGAAACAGAACACAGTGGCACATTAGACCGGAAAACAGACAAACTTCTTCTTTCCCAGTGAACGTTATTCCCTACCATCTTTCCTTTTGCATTAGAAGATATATAGATATATTTATTCCAGAGCATATTCAAACGATTGTTGTTTACCAACATGTCTTAAAAAATCATTTTATTACTATTTATATTTTTAAAGATAGATTGTGAAGTACCAATTTGAATACAATTGGAGGATTAGACTTTCACCCTGTGTCCATTTATTTGAGTTCACCTATAAACACTGTGAAGCTGACTGTTTGTAAAGACTGGAGCCAGGTGGGAGTTTCCTTCTAACATGCAGTTATGAAGTCAACTTGTTCTTTATCCCAAAAGCAATCTAGAAAATACAACTTTCAAATGCCTGAGGTATAGTATTATGTTCAGTTTGTTAAGTTCTGGGCTGTTTATTTTTTTAATAATTTTTTTTTGCTGTTCGCTGCTGCACGGGCTTTACTCTGTGGACAGCAGGGCCTGTCCTCTAGTTGAGGTGTGTGGATGTCTCATAGAGATGGCCTCTCTTGTTGCCAAGCACAGGTTCTGGGGTGTGCGGGCATCAGTAGTTGCAGACTGTAGGCCCAGGAGTTGCGACTCCGGTCTCTAGGGCACAGGCTCAGTAGTTGTGGCATATGGGCTTAGTTGCTCTGTGACATGTAGGATCTTCCCAGATCACAGGTAAACCTGTGTCTCCTGCACTGACAGGCAGATTCTTTACCACTGAGCCACCAGGGAAGCCCTGGCTTGTTTATATTTAATGAAAATGATTCAGTGGAAGTAATGATACAACATTTTAATGAGAAGAATATAATTCTCCAAATCAAAAGCTATACCTGATAAATTATTAACAGTAACTGAGATGATTAAGGATTACATACATATTTGAACTTGGAGGATGACATTAACCCTGTCATATCATTATGAACCTGATAGGTTGTTTGATCTTTTAAGGTCATAATTATAATACTTTGTAGCTACACAATTATAAATATGTTCTATTATAGTTATTATTGGAAAAAAATGCTCAAGAATATGATGAAGAATAAAATTAGTGTTTTCTTAATTACCAGCTTATAAATCAGAAGCATATAACTTCTATTTATATTGTCTTACATGTGAAAGATATTTTAAAATATTTCTTTATATGATAGATATAATTGCTATTCTTCCCAGGCGGCGCTGGTTGTAAAGAACTGGCCTGCCAGTGCAGGAGACGTAGAAGACACTGGTTTGATCCCTGGATCAGGAAGGTCCCCTGGAGGAGGGTATGGCAACCCACTCCAGTACTGTTGCCCAGAGAATCCCTCGGAGAGAGGAGCCTGGCAGGCTACAGTCCATAGGGTCATACAGAGTCGGACATAACTGAAGCGACTTAGCATGCATGCACACACACACATGCTAGGTGTTTATTCAAAGAAAAGTTCCAGAGGGCTTTGCAGGTTAGGTAGGCTCCACAAGAAGGAATTCCAATTACTAAAACTGACTCCTGTACACTTCCTCAATCATCTCAAACTCAAGGGTTAAAGAAAGTGTGTGTTACTAAAGAAAGTGTACATTACCATATGTAAAATAGAGAGCCAATGGGAATTGGCTGTATGGCTCAGAAGACTCAAACAGGAGCTCTGTATCAACCTAGAGGGGTGGGATGGGGAGGGACACGGGAGGGAGGTTCAAAAGGGAGGGGGTATATGTATACCTATGGCTGATTCACATTGAGGTTTGGCAGAAAACAGCAAAATTCTATGAAGCAACTATCCTTCAATAAAAAATAAATCAATTTAAAAAAAGGAAAGTGTAAGGGTAAAAGGGAGAAAGAACATGAGCATATATGTTTATAAACACAGTGGAAGGGTTCCTGGAGTTCTTACTTCACCACTCCACTAGAAGAGCCCTGACTCCAGAGTGGGCACAGATGGGGAGAGTTCTGTTTGTGGTCCCCTTATTCTCCTTTCCGCTTGTCCTTTAGAGAGTGAGACACACAGTGATTCTAGCATTGGAGACATGTTTCTTTCATATATTTTGGGATAAAGTGAAGAAATTGCAGTATGTTGTAATGACACCACCTAGGGAGGAACTAGTGATAAGAAAGGAAGATCAGTGGAAACACTTTGGCTTAGGAATGTCAAAATCTGCCTCTTTTACCTTACGTGAAGTCTTACTGGACTCAACCCAGTGTTTTATGTATTAACATTTAAATTTTAATGTGTTAACATTAACCAACTTACTACATTTTATTTTTCAGAGATTTTGTCTAAAAGACAAGCAGAGATTGGGTGATTATAATATTTTAGCTTTCTGAGAATGAAATCTACCAATCTTATATAACCTATTGTTAATGTAACCTATGGTATTTGTACATGTTACAAAATTCATTGTATATGTAATCAGAAACTCTGTTTAAACAGATCACATGCCAATGAAAAACACAGATAAGTAGAATAAATAATATCAAATTTGATGAGAGAAGTGCTATAATGAGTATAAATATTTGAATTGGATACACACAGTATACACAGGAGGGTTATTTAAGAGCCTCAGGTGTTTGAGAAGTTTTCTGAGAAGGAACCGAAGCTATATAACAGCCTGGGGGAAATGTACATAAAATATTTTTGTACATATAAAATTTTATATTTAAATGTACATATAAAAATACAGTAAGGAATGCATGAATTTATGCAATTGAGAGAACACTTGAAAAAGTACAAGATAGCTCCACATGATTATAGATAGGGAAGCCATGGAAAACTGGGTTAAAACAGTAAGAATAGACTTCAAAGAGTCTTTGTACTATGCAGAGTTCTTGGTAATGTGTTCTGGCTTTTTGGAGGATCCAATGGCTCAGACCAGAGGAAGAGATGACCGTTAGGAGATAGCAGTACTAGTCTGCTGGGAAGTAGTGAGATCATTTAAGACAGCGGCAATGGGGATGAATAGATGCAAACAGAGGAAATATAGAGCAAATTGAGCTTGTTGACCAGTTGGATTTAGGTTGTGTAAGAGAGAGAAATCTAGGTTTTTGTCTTGGCGAGTGCTTCCATGACAGTACTCAGGATGGCCATGCATGATCATACACGTTGCATACTATTCAAGGATGCACAGCTGAATGACTGTGGAGCTGAACTCCAGATGAGATTTTGCTTTCAGAGCCATGCTCCCATGGAACTGTAAAAGATACTTACTACATTAGGCTATTGATAGCCCTAGAAGCAACTCAGATGAAATATAGAAAATGCAGTATATTTGGTTTAAACACTACAGAAAAAATTCATTTGCTGATTCTAGCATTTTAACTCACATCAGCCTGAGAAGAGGCTTCCATATATCTGTCGTATGCCTGAAGCTAAGACAAGACAGTATTAAATCCACCGTGTGGAAAACAGAAATACACTTCTCGTAATCAATCCCATGACTCAGCACCACATAGGATACACCCCAACCAATTATCTCACTTCCTCCAAGCTTATAATATGAAACCCAGTTCTCCTCTCTTGAGAGGACCAAAGAATGACATTATAACCTGTATCCCAAACCAACTGGAAAGGAGATGCTTTTCTCATCTTTTCTCCGAATCTTTACATCATTCTGTCAGACCCTTCTGTTTACCCTCACCAATCCTAAGAAATTGATTTCTGCTTGAGTGATATAAATGCTCTCTGTTTGAAGCAAGAGACTGACCCATTTCTCAAAATATTTTTTTGTTACTGAGCATTGCATTTTTTTTTCTCCTGCTTATGTTCTGAGCCTTTTCAACCCCTGTAAATCCACTAGCTCTCAACTGTGCAAGGACTCAATGACCTCTCTCTTGCTTGTTTGTGTTCTGCCCTATCTCTTTCTTTTGGGGTGTGCCCTGACTCCACTTCGCCTGTCTGAGGTGAGAGATGGTCTGTTTACCAACCACTGCCTCATCTTTGAAAGTGTCACCTTTTCTGAATCATCTGTTCGTGCTGGGTGGGACCCAACATGAATCTGGTCAGATATTATGATCCAGGTTTAGCAATAGACATCTATAGATGAAATCTTCCTCTGGAAGAAAACAGAAATCAAGAAGAATTTTCTAAGCCGTGCTCAGAGACACAGAGACTGGGGTGTGGAAAGTGAGAGAGTAGTTTGGAAGCAGCCGGCAACATTTCAGATGTAGGTAGTTCAGACAAAGCATCAGCCGTGAGTTGGTGCCTGGTAAGTCTCAGGAGACTCAGACACCTCACAAGGTTCATGTCATCACTTCATTCTTGCTTTTACGGTTTAATCATTTCCCTGTGAAGGCAATTCCAGTGTCATTCTTGCACTTTTTTTTTCTCTTCTATATCCATACATGCAATACAAGGAAACAGCAGTTGACTGTGGTGGGAAATATAAATGGCCATTTTGAAAGTGTGCCAGCCAGGATCTGCTGCAAGTTTTCATTGTTACTGCTGCCATCTGTTGTTCTTCAGTGCTGGGATGTGAATTTCCTGGCAGACAGCTCTCTAATTCTGAACTATGTTTGGCTTCCTCCTGGAGATATTCACTCTCTAGAGTAGCTTGTGAGGGGGTGTTCTTTACCAAGGCAGCTTTGAGAATGTTTTAAGATACAAGAATCTGGAATGTTTTTATATGACCTATTTTATATTATTTCAGAGCAAAAATATTTCTTCATTGTTAATAATATTTCTCTCTTAAAATAAAAATACTTTATTGAGATCTTGTTACTTTAATGTATGCTATTTCAAGTAAGATAACATTGAACAGATTTCCATCTTCAACCTTGTTTTGTGGATAGATCTGTAGATAAGTTGTCGGGTTTTATCTGAGTTGTTTTATTCCTACATAATGTTTCTCTTCACTCAATCTTGAAATTATAGTAATTTGAGGGCTTCTATTCTTCTGAAAGATAGAGCTAATGCCAAAAATATTTCGAGTGGGAAAGGAGGCTTTTGAGAGAGCAGACAGTTTAGCTGAGGATTGCTGTCCTGTGCCTAGTCACTCAGTCGTGTCCATCTCTTAGCGACCCCATGGACTGTAGCCTACCAGGCTCCTCTATCCATGAGGATTCTCCAGACAAGAATACCGCAGTGGGTTGCCATGCCTTCCTCGAGGGGATCTTCCCAATCCAGGAATTGAACCCAGGTCTCCCTCATTGCAGGCACACTTTTTACTGTCTGAGCCACCAGGGAGGCCCAAGAATACTGGAGTGGCTAGTCTATCCCTTCTCCAGGGGATCTTCTGGACCCAGGAATCCAACCAGGGTCTCCTGCATTTTAGGCAATTTTTTACCAGCTGAGCTACAAGGGAAACTCTTATCTGAGGATTAGTGGCTGCGATTGCTGCTTATTAAGTAAAATGCCTATAACTAAATGTTTGGAGAAGGCAATGGCATCCCACTGCAGTACTCTTGCCTGGAGAGTCCCATGGACAGAGGAGCCTGGTAGGCTCCAGTTTATGGGGTCTCTAAGAGTTGGACACGACTGAGCGACTTCACTTTCATTTTTCACTTTCATGCATTGGAGAAGGAAATGGCAACCTACTCCAGTATTCTTGCCTGGAGAATCCCAGGGACAGAGGAGCCTGGTGGGCTGCCATCTATGGGGTCGCACAGAGTCGGACACGACTGAAGTGACTTAGCAGCAGCAGTAAATGTTCAGTTATCAAAAAAAAGTCTGAATTCTCAAAAGTGAAAATTGCACATTTTCTACATTCGATCAAGAGTTGTATCTTTATAATATTGTATTGATTTCTGTATTCTCAGTATCTATGATAATGGTATCATTCAGTTAACTTGTCATGCACTAACTGAATAAAGCTATGGAAGTGAAAGTGAAAGTCACTCAGTCGTGTCAGACTCTTTGCAACCCCATGGATTATACAGTCTATGGAATTCTCTAGGCCAGAATACTGGAATGGGTAGCCTTTCCCTTCTCCAGGGGATCTTCCCAACCCATGGATGGAACCCAGGTCTCCCCCATTGCAGGCAGATTCTTTACCAGCTAAGCCACAAGGGAAGCCCTTGTGGCTATAAATGACAATAATTTTTAGAAGAATAGCTAATTGGTGTAATTTTGAGAAAGGTTTTTTAAAGGCTTCGATTCTTAGTTATATATATATGTATCTATCTATCTAGACATATATATATATATATAAATATTTTGAAGTTGTAGTCTTCACTGTGTAAAAAAAACCACAGCTGTGTACCTCACTATACTAGAACAGCATGTATTACTGCAAAAATCAACAGGTAAGTCAGTGGAACATATCTGATAATCATTTTTAAAAATACCGTGCATTAAGACTTGGTAAGTGAACTATAATGATAAATAGAAAGGAATAGTTGTCAATAAATGATGTCTATGAAATTCACTGGCTGTTTTTTAAAAAAAAGTAGTTTCTCACTTTACCATAACAATAGTATATAAAAAGAAAGAGGCAGAGAAACCAAATTATACGTGCAAAATTTCCTGGGAGAAATTGGAGAAAAGATCAGAGATGGATTTTTTCAACTCTATACATTAAAATGTAATAAATAAAAGTAAAAACCATGAACTAGATTGAGAAAATATTTGAAACATTTTTAATATATAAAAACATTATTAGATTTTTTTATTGTTATTTAAACTCTGTTGGAAAAATATACAAAAACATAGATAATTTATGGATATAAAATTAGCTAATAAACTTATAGAAAATGTAATCCCACTTACAATTTGATCAACTTAATTAAGACTACATTAAGCAACTATTTCACATCTCAAAACTTTTGAATCACTGAAGGAAACCACGTGCCTGAAAGTATCCAGAGTTTTGTAAGACTGGTACTCATGGCTTGCAGGAGCATAAAATGATGTCTTTTTCCCTTATTATGCTGCATCTGCAGTGCTTGAAATGTTTGTATTTTGTGAATCACTAATTCTCTTTCTAGGACTTTATCCTAAGAAAATAACTGTAAATATAACCTAAATAGTTACATACAAATATTCATTGAAGTGTTAGTTACATAGTAAAAAAATTTATAAAGTATTTCATATATCCTAAAATGGAAATGGTAAAATATATAATAGTTGATATAATTATATCAAAGAAAACTTAAAGATATTAAAAATCGTCATAAAGTTATACAAATGAAGAAGTTACAATCAGACGTGCCATCAGGTATAATCAGCAATGTCTCAATGAGGTCAGTTTACATATGTATATATTATACATCCGGAAAATGACTTGACAGAAATCACAAAATGTTGGTGGGTACTTCTAGTGGGATTTACAGATAAATTGAAAGCTTTGTCTCTTTTGTATATTTCTGGACTTCCGAGTTTGCAACAATGAGTACATACTGGTTTTTTAATTCATGTAAGATATAAAAAGATACCAAGTGGATCTTAACCCCAAGTTAGCTTTCATGTGAGTTATATGTTATATTCTCAGCTTATCACTAATAGGAAACCTTTAAAGAAACTTATATACTTTTCAACTATGTAACGGAATCATTAAAGAAGGCTTTGAAATAAACTAGCAAAACCATAATAAGCACTGTTCCAGTGATGTGTTTCAGCAAAATAAGTTTAATAAGATTACTTTATCTCTTATGGTATCAGCCTGGATAATAATAAAAACAAAAATAGAGGTTTCTTATCTGCCTCAGATACCATTAATTCTTAAAATCTGCCTGATTACATAGATTCATTTCAAGCTAACATCATTCATCATATTTAATCAAATCTACCTAGGGCTTTCTTTTATAAAGAACAAGAGCTTTTTTGTTTATCTTACCCTATCTGATGCCATAATAGAATAACTGTAAATATTCATTATTTGTTTTCTAGAAAAAGAAAGGGGAAGGAAAAGGCCAGTGAATAGAGTTTATTGATGCTCTCCTTATCCAAAACCCCCACAGAATAATGGTAGTCTCTATAAATATTTCATGGATAAATATATAGCATGTTGTACACACTGAAAATAGCGAAAATGGAGAAATTTTAACTTCATGTTTATGTGAATTGCCAGTTTTTCCAAGAGTTATACACTTAAACTATGATATTAAACTCATATAAGTTTCCCTTGATGTATAAAAATAACAATACTAAGTGCAAACAAAATTTAAGATGAAATTATGCTTTATGTTCTGTTGATGGATTCTTTACTTTTCTAAAAATCCATTCATGCCTCTATTGCCAGTAGAAACTCTACAAGAGATCTAGTCTTTTTTTTTTTTTTTCCTCTCTCTCTCTCTCTTACCATATTCCAACTAAACAAAAACTGTTTTTATATAACTTACTCACTAAATACTTCTGACACCAAATGTTTGGTGTTTTCTTTTTTTCCACACCAACCAATTATGTGACACCAGCTCTGTTTCCTGTGTTCAGTTCAGCTCAGGTCTGGCCCTATCTACCTGGAATTTGCATCTGATGCCACAAAGCTAAAGGCTCAGTCCCATAAGACTGCCCCCACTTCAGATGCCAATTGCAAGCCCAGGCCTCCTGTTTCTGACTGACCAGCTATAAATTGGAGGTTCCTATGACCCTCTTCAGGCTCTATAATTTGCTAGAATGACTCACAGAACTCAGGGAAACATTTACTTATATTTGCTGGTTTATTATAAAGGATATGACAAAGGATCTAGATGAATAACCAACTGAAGAGTTTCATACAGCAAGGTAGAGAGCAGGGACATGAAACATCCAAGCTCTCTCTTGGCAACCTACTGTCTAAGCACCTCTGTATGTTCACCTGGAAGCCCTCTGAACATCATAATTTATGGATTTTTATGGAGGCTTTGTTATGTAGGCATGATACATTAACTCAGTCTTCAGCCCCTCTCCCTCCCAAAGAATGGAGGTGTGAGATACATCAATAAATGATCTAGTCTCACATAGTCACAAACTAAGGCCTTAATCTGCGATACATTCACTCATTCTAATATGTAAGTGCAAGTAATTTTGAATTGTGGTTTAAAAGAAAAAGACCAATAAGCCAACCAAGCGTTGTCTTATTAGGCAAAAGATGCTCCTATCACCCAGAAGATTCCAAGGAATTGAGGAGCTCTGCCTTAGAAACTGAAGTCCAAGACCAAATAGAACAAAAGGTCGTCCTGGCATACTTATCACCTAAAAAAATTACAAAACTCTTAGGAGCTCTGTATAAGGAACTGGGGATAGAAACCAAATATATATTGCTTATTGTGTCACACCAGCCAACAGCAAATCCTGTCATTTCTACCTCCAAATATATCTTGAAACTGCCTTCCTTTTGTAAAATTTTACTTATTTATCTGCTCTGAGTCTTAGTTTGCAGCATGTGGGTTCTAGTTCCCTGACCAGGTATCAAACCCAGGTTCCCTGCATTGAAACCACAAAGCCTTAGCCACTGGAGCACCATGGAACCCCCAAACTGCCTTCTTTTAATTTACTTCTAACCATCTCATCAAAAACTGACAAAAATCTCTTCACTGAGCTTCCCAATACTATTCCTTTTTACCTCTAATATACTCATAACACTGGAGTATTACCTTAGATCTGCTCATGTCATTTCATAGCTTGGAACTATTTGATGAATGTCTTTCATACTTCCAAGGAACTCTAATGTCCTAACATTGTCTAGAAGATCATTCAAGACCTGGCCCTGCCTACTTGCCAGTCTCAGAACTGACACTTGCCCCCTTGCTTGGGGCTGCACGGTCCTGCTGCCCCTTGACCTTTGCTGCTTCTGGGTCTTTACACTCGCTGTCTCCTCTCCCTGTTGTTGTCTTCTCCACCCCTTTCACAGATGGCTTTCCTTTACCCTTCCCTCATCTACTTAATGACTGTCTACAGCTGCCTCCTCAAAGAGGCTGTTCTTTATTCACCTGACATAATAGATCCTTCTGATTGGTTTTTCTCTCGTATAATCACATTGATTTTTTTAACCACAATTCATAATGATGTGCATATTTAAGTGTTAGAATGAGTAAATGAATCATAGATTAAGGTTGTAGTATATGACTATAAGACTAGATGATTTATTGTGTCATTTGAAAAAGATGCACAACCTAAGCATTGAAATTATTGTCATGGTCTGGGCGCGGGTTGGAAAAGAATTTCCAGACATGAGACAGAATGAGAGGGAAATAAAGCTTATTAGAGTGGGAGACGCTGTTAGAACAGCGGGTCAGCTCAAGGGAAAACCGATGTTGAACAGGGGTCCTTTTATACCCAGGGTACAAGGAGTGGGATAGGGGTCTTGCGGTCATTTGCCGATTGGATGAGGCATTTGCTGATTGGATGAGGCACATATACGGAGTGGAGGAAGAGTAAGGCAAATACCTTCTCCCTATGGGGGAGGAGGGGAGGCAGGTTATACTGCTCAGGAGGACCTGAAATCCATTAATAGTTACATCATGGGGGAGGGAAGGATGATAGGGGTCTGGTTTTTCTGTTCCTGCATTCCAAGACCCTCCTTGGTTTTATCTGCTCTTTCGTCCTTGGGTCACCACAATTATGTTTTATTTCATGGAAAAAAACTGAGGACTTCAGTCTGGGATACAGACTCTCAAGTAGCTTTGAGAAACTATTCCAAAGAAGTAAGGGAGGAGCCAAGATATACAGGAATTTCTGCAACAAACACAGGTATTCAGAACATCAAAATATTACTGTTACTAAAGAAAAACCAGACATCTCAAGTGACTCAATGTAATGCTTTTCTGTGTATAAGAAAATGCAAAATGCTGGGCTCTTTTAAATGCTGGGCTACTTGGGATCCATATCCTGTGTTTCCCTCCAGAGTCTCCTCAGGGTGCACTGCCGGGGAGTCACTGAGGTGGCTGATGGCTTGATGGAAGGCATGGCGTTTCTCTCCGGAGTCCCCTCAGGGCTCACAGTAGAGACCGGATGATCGCAGCATTCTTTGTTTACTGCTATGGGCTGCTGCTGCTAAGTCGTTCAGTCGTGTCTGGCAACATTTTTTTTCACTCACGATTTATCCCACAAACATTAAGAACCTATCATGGGCCAGATGCCAGTCTGAACACTGAAACTACGAGAAAAGCCACTCTCTTTGCCCTCAACCACAGTCCTGTGGCTGTACCTACATTGCAAGCAGATAAATTACAGGACCGTAGAAGCGCACTGGTAGTAAATACAGACAGGGAAGAGTTAATGTGTCCTTGGAAATCCTAGAAGCGTTCATAGAGGAAATGACAGTTCAACTGGATTATAAACCAGTTGCTTATACTCCACTGCAGAGTTAATGAGCAGTGGAAGGACAGAATACCTTGGAAAGTAGGACATTTTTTAAAAAACTCAATGAAGACCATGTTCATTTTATAGGTTGAAAGGACTACTTTAAACATAAAACTGTGTTTAGTATATTGATGTTATTATATACTTAGGTTTCTCCAATAATAAAATCTTTTTTAATGCCTCATTCTTTTTTTCTTGGCAATAAAATATTTTTCGGGGGAAATGCTGAATGAATCATTGTTGAGATACACGCCATTGCTTTCTTCCAATGACCCTGAAGTAATGTAGAATTTACACTTCAGTGGTTGCAGTGCTCAATGTGGCAGGTAGTACATTGTGCTGCTGATTTAAAAAAAGAAAATGTATGGAATAGGTCTAAATGGTTTTATGCACATTTAGTTTTGAGGAAAAGATCATTGACTTAACATATTAGTACCAAACTGCAAAGCCTCAACAGTTGATTGTCAGTATTTTTAAGATTATTATTGCAAAGATCATTGTGTCTAAATATTTTTGAGATGACTGTTATCTTTTTATGTATATTATGTAAATTAGCATAAACAGTGGAAGTGGAAAACAAAGCTATCCCAGAATGTGATAGAGTTTTAAGTGGTACCTTTATTTTCTTATTTACTTTTGCCTTAGAAACAGAAAGCATATCCAGAAGTTTTCACCCAGTTGTCTTACAGATAACTTCAGAGACTCCTCTTTTATTTTCATGAAGAAATTACTTGTCTTAAGAAATATATAGTAAAATCCTTAAAACTTGTACTTTATCATATATTATTATTTTTCATATATCAGATATTTCTACTTTATCATATATTATATTTAGGTTGGAAGAAAGCAGCCTATTTTTCTCAGTATGACTATTTCAGGAGATTTTTAACTTGGACATCTGACATACCCATGTAATGTTTCCCTTTTCTTCTAGCCTCTACGTTTTTTCTGTTTTTGCCACCTCACTTATAACTAAAAAATCCTCTTTTTATAATAGACACTCAGGGAATAAATGGGAATCTCCACACTTGTCTGTGTCTGCAGAGCCTAAATGCAACTAGTGTATTGGACTGTATGTGTGAGATGTCTCCAGACTCAAGCACTGGAGTGAACACTTTATTATGTTATCTATGTTATTTACCAATGGCCGGAGAAGGCAACGGCACCCCAGTACTCTTGCCTGGAAAATCCCATGGACGGAGGAGCCTGGTAGGCTGCAGTCCATGGGGTCGCTAAGAGTTGGACACGACTGAGCGACTTCACTTTCACTTTTCGCTTTCATGCATTAGAGAAGGAAATGGATGGCAACCCACTCCAGTGTTCTTGCCTGGACAATCCCAGGGACAGGGGAGCCTGGTGGGCTGCCATCTATGGGGTCGCACAGAGTCAAACATGACTGAAGCGACTTAGCAGCAGCAGCAGCAGCAACTTTGTTTAAATCATGTGTAAAAATGATGGATTTGCTTATCATGCAGGTGTGTGTTGAAAAATTACTGACCAACAGCACTAGCATTTTTCCCTGAAATTAGTTTTATATCTGTAAAATTACTTTAAAATTTATTTACTTAATATTTCAGAATTCTTCAACATAAAAAGCAAAAAATAAAAAAAGATTATGAATATATACCACATATATTTGCTTCTCAGTATAAATCCAGGGGTGAACATGAGTGTCAGAGCCACAAATGCATAGCCAAATAAATAAAATAGATCCCCAGCTTCATTGAGTTATTCAGTTCAGTTCAGTCACTCAGTCGTGTCCGACTCTTCGAAACCCCATGAACTGCAACACACCAGGCCTCCCTGTCATCACCAACTCCTGGAGTTTCTCAAACCCATGTCCATTGAGTCAGTGATGCCATCTTATCATCTCATCCTCTGTTGTTCCTTTCTCCTCCCGCCTTCAATCTTCCCCAGCATCAGGGTCTTTTCCAATGAGTCAGTTCATCACATCAGGTGGGCAAAGTATTGGAGTTTCAGCATCAGTCCTTCCAATGAATATTCAGGACTGATTTCCTTTAGGATGGGCTGGTTGGATCTCCTTGCAGTCCAAGGGACTCTCAAGAGTCTTCTCCAACACCACAGTTCAAAAGCATCAATTCTTCGGCACTCAGCTTTCTTCAAAGTCCAACTCTCACATCCATACATGACCACTGGAAGAACCATAGCTTTGACGAGACAGATCTTTGCTGGCAAAGTAATGTCTCTGCTTTTTAATATGCCTAGGTTGATCATAGTTTTTCTCCCAAAGGGCAAGTGTCTTTTAATTTCATGGCTGCAGTCACCATCTGCACTGATTTTGGAGCCCCCCCAAAAATAAAGTCAGCCACTGTTTCCTGTGTTTCCCCATCTATTTGCCATGAACTGATGGGACCAGATGCCATGATCTTAGTTTTCTGAATGTTGAGCTTTAAGCCAACTTTTTCACTCTCCTCTTTCACTTTCATCAAGAGGCTCTTTAGTTCTTCTTCACTTTCTGCCATAAGGATGGTGTCATCTGCATATCTGAGGTTATTGATATTCTCCTGGCAATCTTGATTCCAGCTTGTCCTTCATCCAGCCCAGCATTTCTCATGATGTACTCTGCATAGAAGTTAAATAAGCAGGGTGACAATATACAGCCTTGACGTACTCCTTTCCCTTTTGGAACCAGTCTGTTGTTCCATGTCCATTTCTAACTGTTGCTTCTTGACTTGCATACAGATTTCTTAAGAGGCAGGTCAGGTGGTCTGGTATTCCCATCTCTTTAAGAATGTTCCATAGTTTGTTGTGATCCACACAGTCAAAGGCTTTGGCATAGTCAATAATTAATCTTTAAAAGTATAAATATTGGGACTTCGCTGGTGGTCCAGTGGCTGAGACTCTGAGCTCCCAGTGCAGGGGGCCCAGGTTCAGTCCCTGGTCAGGGAGCTAGATCCCACACGCTACAACTAAGACCCAGAGCAGCCAAATAAATAAATAAAATTTAAAAGTATAAATATTAAAGACATGCCAAAAGAGTCACTTTCTTCTTAGAATGATTAGTAATCTAGTGTATATCCAAATTGTGATTTACCAGCAGATTAATTAGCTACTTTTTAAAAACTTTACATACAATAATATTTTTATATAGTTCAGAATTTTGACATATGCATCAAGTCAGGTAACAGACACCACAGATCTTCCCATACTCCTATCCACTGGCAGTCACTGATTTGTCCTACATATCTGTAGTTTTGCCTTTTCTAGAATGTCACATAAATGGAGTGTATGTGAATGTTCTTGACAGCTTTATTCATAGTATTTTAAAACTGGAAATAACTCAATGTGTAAATGCAAACTATGTGTATAAGATACTCAGATTTGTATTTTTTTTTTAACTGTCCTAGTTTGTTGAGAAAAGCATAGCAGAGCAATAGATCTGTAACTTGGAGGAGATAAGACTTGCTCTTTTATAAACAAAAAATATAGTCAGGAATTCTTAGAACATCTTAATGAAATTAAAATGAAATAATGAAAATATATTGAGTTTGAGACATATTACTTGGAGCTAATTATTTGAGTAAATTAACATTTTTGTCAGTTAAAAAAGGCTATTTTCTATGGAGTTTTTCACTTAAGTAAATATGCCATAATAAACAAGATTAATTGCATCCTACCTAGGGAGAATTCTGGTTCTAATAAACCAAAGATGAAAATCAAAACACAGAACCTTAGGATGAGGAAAATCATGTTGTCATCAATCAAAAGGTATTCCTTTAAGATTACTTAGCAAAGAAATATGTTGAACACATTTTTTTCCCTCAAACTCTACATTTATTATTGCATTTAGTCTAACTTAACATTATTGGATAGAAGCAGTATTCTCAAAAGTAAAACTGTTTCATTTATTTAACAAACATCAACTAATCATCTGTTCAATGGTTGACACCATGTTATATGCTAGAATTATGAAGATAAATGTCACACAGTCTCTGACGTCAGGTAATCCAGATTATGACCAAGAAGATGGGAAAACACCAAAATAGTGGCATAACAAGCGAAACATGCTTTAATACAGTGATTAACATTTATTTCCTCTGATCATGCTGTATCCCTGTCTGCAAGAAATGCTTGAACTCTTCCAATGAGTGGTAGGGGTGTTGTTCTGCCACATATTTACCATTCATCTCTATTACAACCCTTGCCATTTTGTATTGTAATGGTCTGTTTATGTTTGCCCTCCGCAATACACAGTGAGTTCTTCAAAGGAGAGGAGCTATAATTTATTAATCATTTAATGAATAAGAGCAGATTCTTACTAAAAGCTCTTATGGAAGGAGTATACAGACTGGTAATACAGAATGCAGGGAGGGCCATGCCACCTGTAACTGAGATAGACTTTGGAGGATAAGAAACAACTTGATTAATAGTGAATCCAGGTGAGAGAAGAGAGATACTAGCAGTAATATTTTGAAGAAGGATGAACAGGTAGGCAGTAACTGAAAGGGAGAAGAATTTTTAAAGAGAAATGATGGGATCTAGGTAGACTGCATTTGAGATGTGAATAGGACATCCTTGAGAAACTGTTCAGAGGAAGGCTGGAAAGGCTGATCAATTAATCAAGAAAGAAGTCCGAATTAGAGATGTAAACTTGAGTATCGTCATCATGGAGGTGATATTGAAGTTGTGAGAGACTAAGAAATTTCCAAGAAAGAATCTCTAAGGTGATTTAAGATTAAGTTCTGAATTTTGAAGAATTTGAAGGAATCACAAAGAAGAGAAAAGTAAAGGGTTCTGTTGACTGGGGGACTTTGCAAAAAGCCTCTAAAGGCTCATCACTGGTGTATTTCAAGATACAAGGGTGAGAAGATGGGAGGCAAGGGAGAGAAGTGCTGACCAAGTTTTAGGGCAAAATTCCTGAGTTCACATCCCAGCTCCATCATTCAAACTACCTGAACCCCTTTATCTATATAATGTCTGTCTTTTGGCTTCATTTGGGGATTAGATAATATATATTAAGTATTTTGGAGAAGGAAATAGCAACCCACTCCAGTGTCATTGCCTGGAGAATCCCAGGGACAGAGGAGCCTGGTGGGCTGCCATCTATGGGGTTGCTCAGGGTCAGACACGACTGAAGCGACTTAGCAGCAGCATTAAGTATTTAGAAGAGTAAGACACACAGTAAGCACTCAGTCCATGGATTTATTGACCTTTGTGAAATCAGTTTCACTAAAATACTAGGAGGAAGATCTTGAGATCCAAAGAAGAGAGAAACAAAGCTTTATCATTGGAATCTGAAGAAAATCACTTTTGGATTAGGCAGAATTTCTAAGTGAGAAATCTAACCTCAGCTGAGAAATCACCTGAGGTTAGGTAATTTGAATCTATATTATTATATATTATACAAATATATAATAATATTTTTATATTAGTCATTCTCATTAATTGACTTTGTTGTCATTTTCCAAAGTAGTAATAGGGAAAACATGTTTAATTAACAGAGTCAAGACAGGTATGGAAGACCAGTATGGTGGCAAGAGCTAGAATAGAGTACTTCTCACTTTAGCAGTCCTTTTGTTCCAGCATCTTTGGATCCTGCATCATTCAGTAAAGAGATCAGTGGCTTAAAAAACACGAGAAGGCCATTAAAAGTAGACAACAGGAAAAGTGAAAGTGTGAAAGTGAAGTTGCTCAGTCATGTCGGACTCTTTGCGACCCCGTGGACTGTAGCATACCAGGCTCCTCCATCCATGGGATTCTCCAGGCAAGAATACTGGAGTGGGTTGCCATTTCCTTCTCCAGGGGATCTTCCTGACCCAGGGATCGAACTCAGGTCTCCCGCTTTGTGGGCAGACGTTTACCCTCTGAGCCACCAAGGAAGCCCACACAGGAAGTAGCTATCAAATAGTCTTAAAAATTAAGAATCAGTAGATTGTAGAATGCTAGAAGTATGGAAGATTGTGATCAAAAAATGAGACTGCAGCATTTGAAATCTTGGAGGTAAAGCAGTTTGAGGAGATGGTAAAGTATAAAATATTATAAAATGGTTCATATAAATGATTCATTTTCTTCCCATGCTACCCTGTGAGATAGGGAGATCAGAATAGCAAGACTAGCTATGTGCCTCTAATAAAGGCTCACGTGAAAAACTTTAATTTTAGAAATCCATTGTTCTTTCCATTACACCAAGATAAATTCAGATTGTTCATGTCTATGATATTTCTTAATTTGATATATTTTTTAATTTTTCTGTTGCAAGATTGAAACTTGATATCTTATTTTGGATTCTCTCCTTTATATTATTTTAACCACAAAGCCATTGTGATCATTTGAGACTTTAAATGGCTTTAAAACACAAGTGTTTTTTTTTAATTCCTTAAGAGTTGTTGCGTTTAACTTTGAATTGCAAATGCTAGGATTTACATTGGTGAAAGCTATGGTTAGAAATATTGATTCTATCTTCCTTGCCAGAGAAATAGTTACCTTAAAAGGATTCATTTTTAAAACAGGTAAAATTTCCTTTTTGTTTAATTTTCTTTGAGTACTTAATATATTGTGATAAGTATTTCTTAAAACTCCATTTCATATGAGTATGAAGGATTATCTCTGTAATTTTCTGTCTTTTAATCTGAATAAAACATGAGAATTTATTCAACATTTACGTCAGTCATTGGCTTATAGTAGAAATTGCCAAATAGTAGAAATTCAAAGAAAACTATCACACAGTTCTGTGCTCAGAAAACTCATGGGCTAAGAATCCATTTCTACACATTTTTGTAGATTTGTAAAACAGTGTGCTGCATCCAGTCCTCTAAGTCTGTGCATCAGTATGATGACAATGCAGAGAGGAAGCTACCTAGCTTTTCCTGAAGATAGTTGCTCGAATTGCTTTATAAGGCAAGTATGAGGTAGTCAAGTAGGCCAAAGGGTAACTTGGTCAAAGGCAGAAGTTGCAAACAATGTGATGGTGATAGGAACTGAATGCAGCTCTAAGTCAGAGTGCACACAGTCAGGCAGGGGATGGAGAGTTTAAGCTGAAGAAGTAGTCTGCTGCTGCTGCTGCTAAGTCGCTTCAGTCATGTCCAACTCTGTGCGACCCCATAGACGGCAGCCCACCAGGCTCCCCCGTCCCTGGGATTCTCCAGGCAAGAACGCTGGAGTGGGTTGCCATTTCCTTCTCCAATGCATGAAAGTGAGAAGTGAAAGTGAAGTCGCTCAGTCGTGCCCGACTCTTAGCGACCCCATGGACTGTAGCCCACCAGGCTCATCCATCCATGGGATTTTCCAGGCAAGAGTGCTGGAGTGAAGTGCCATTGCCTTCTCCAAAGAAGTAGTCTAGGGCCATATAATCCGGAAAACCATATGTTTTTTAAAGGAATCTGATAAGTAGTTGCTTAATTAGATAGCAACTAGTAATTGCTTAATCTAATTAAATAACTACTTAAATAGACAAGTAGTTGCTCAAGTGTGTATATTTAAAATTTTATAATTATATGCACACATTCCTATGAGAATATACGTATTATGCTATGCTAAGTTGCTTTAGTCATGTCCGACTCTTTGCGACCCTACGGCCCGTAGCCCACTAGGCTCTTCTGTCCATGGGATTCTCCAGGCAAAGATACTGGAGTGGGCTGTCATGCCCTGCTTCAGGGGATCTTCCTGACCCAGGGATCAAACCCGCGTCTCTTATGTATCCTGCGTTGGCAGGTAGGTTCTTTACCACTAGCGCCACCTGGGAAACCCAGTATATGTATTGGATAGCATTTATAAACATTAAAAAATTTAGAGGATATGTGAAAGAAGAAATATTTTTAAAATTATGAATTATTGATAGAAGTTCTTAGTTTCAAACTACAGACTCTATCTAATTTAAGGAATGAAGTGATATAAAAAGGCTGTTGGAATAATTGAGGTGATTGAATAATGAGGCTCTTCGCAGGCTTTTAGCTGACCATAGATCTAGGGCATCACATCTTCCTCTACCAGGAACCTCTGAACCCTGGAACTAGAGACAAGATATCTGCCAGTGTTTATAAGAGAAAAATCGAATGACTACTACTGTGTTTGCCAGAAGATTATTTTTCTCATTTGTGACTGTGGGTGCATGTGTAGGCCCTGTGTTACGTGTCATATCTGTCTATAAGGAAATCTGGAAATGTGAGTTTCTTACATTCTGTCTTGAGAAACTAAGACTCCTAATGTGGGCAATTATCAAAATAAGATGTGGGGAAGATAATCAAAAGATTAGAGCAGCCGCAAATGGCAGGTATTTCCTACAGTGGAACCAAATGCCCTTTTGCTGTGATTAAAAATATAATTATTATTGGTAATAATATGATTTATAAATGTGTTTGGTCATCATGTTTTCTGCTGTCAGTAGCTCACCTAGGGACAAGTATATTTTCTATAAATTCAAATTTTCTTCTTGATAATTACATTTCTAGTCAGTTTGCTCTATGATGTCAAGCCATCCCTATTATTTTTCATGTATGGTGTGACTCAGAAAGTACACAAAGCAGAGTAGGAAAAGTTACCAGTTTACCCTTCCTTTGCAGTTAGCTTGTCCTTTCACTATGCATAGTCTCTTCTTTGTGTGGATTACTTGCAGATGGTTTTTTAAAGTCACTTGTCTATTTTATGAGACTTCACTCTTGTCTGTATGTGATATATGTACCTAGTTTACACAAATCAATTAATAGAGTGCAGGTGAGCAGCAGTATTTCACAGGAGACTGAAAACCAGCCAGTAAGTGAGAGCCGTGGTTCACCTCTTTACTCTCTGGAGTTCCCATTCTCATCAGGTGACCCTGGTCAGCCTGCATGACTTCTGCATCATCTGACATGTTGACTGAGTGAGGGTTCCCATGGTAGTCTGCACATGAATATTGATATAGCCTATTTTATTTATTCTTCTTTCAATTGAGAACAGATTTATTCAGAATTTCAGATACTTTCCTTATGCCCCAAATGATTACTTTGTGCACCTTGAAGGGCAGGAGCTTTATACAGTGTCACCTACAGCTTTGGTAAAGAGAAGTCTTTGAAGAGTATTAAGTTAGGGAGTGACATGGCTAGATGTGAACTTCTGAACGTTGACCCAAGTTTACCAGGTGAAGTTTATTGAGAAGGACTGAAGGCAGGAAGGCCAGATGAAAGAATATTGTATGTTGTCCAGGTCAGAAATCTTAAAATATTGCAAGAGGAATGCTATGATAAAATAAGTCTCAATCTTCAAGACTTGGTAAATCATTGGAAGTAGTTATTGGTAGGAGAAAGAGTGAGCAATGATTTTCTGGTCCTTGACTAAAGCACAGTTTTTGTGTGCTTGTGTTTCTTCTTATTTTTTTAACACAAAGGATGGATTCTTACATGCCACATGACTTCTGATTGCTTTCTCGGGGAAAAACAAAGGTTATGGGTATAATGTTTTTTGTTTATTTTTTTTCCTGATGCTTTGCAGTATTAATAGCAATATTTTTTGTTGTTGTTCAGTTGCTTAGTCATGTCCAACTTGTTGCAACCTCATGGATTTCAGCATGCCTGGCTTCCATGTCTTTCACTGTCTCCAGGAGTTGCTCAAACTCATGTCCATTGAGTCAGTGATGCCATCCAACTATCTCATTCTCTGTCATCCCCTTCTCCTTCTGCCTTCAGTCTTTCTCAGCATCAGGGTCTTTTCCGATGAGTCAATTCTTCAAATCAGGTGGCCAAAGTATTGAAGCTTCAGCTTCATCAGTCCTTTCAGTGAATATTTGGGGTGGGACTCTCAAGAGTCTTCTCCAGCACCACAGTTCAAAGGCATCAATTCTTCGGCTCTCAACATTATTTTTACTCGTTTTATAAACATTTCCCCTGTATCTGCTCTAGGCACTGATTCTTAGCAAACCTTTGATAAGGTTATTCTCAGATTTGTGCTCAGTTCTTAACAGTATGATTTTCCAAAAATGAAAAGTGAGTATTTTTCATCATAAGATTAAAAAAAAAAGAAGAATTCTTTTCCCAATACGTGATACATGTTAAGTGGAAATACGGGTGATTTGTGTTGTGCATCCTGTGCTTAGTCATTGCCACTGCCTGTCTTTAGCTGGGATGACAGCAGTTCCGTGAGCAGTGGTCTCAGCGACACCCTGGATAACATCAGCACTGATGACCTGAACACCACGTCCTCTGTCAGCTCTTACTCCAACATCACTGTCCCGTCCCGAAAGAACACTCAGGTAAGAATTGCCTCCTTTCTGTCTCCAGTGCTTCTGCCAGATTTTTCCCCAAGTTATGTTAAATTGCATTAAAATATAGCACAACCTCTTAGTCTGAAGTAATTACATTAAACTGAGGCAGCTTGTATGTATATGTATTTTTTCAATTGATTACAGTCTAACCCAGAAAGCCTTCTATTGCATATCTTTCTTTATAATATTGATATAATTGTTTAGGAATCCAAAAATGATATTTAAATTGTCTAATTTTGGATAGTTCGTGATTCATTTTATATTGACCTCTGAGATGCATCGCTGAATCTCTTGAGAATAGTGAATCGAGAATGAATATTAGATAATTAAGTTTTATCTTGTCTTACATTTCCTTGTTAGATTTGACATAGAAAATGCCTTCCTCTCTGGAGTGTTTAATTGAAGTTTTCTGCACACATTTCTTCTGATATTCTTTAATATGTGCAAGTGAGAATTATAGGACTCAAATTAATGAAACTTAAATGAACATAGAGATAAAAATAGAGGCATCTTTGGAGTTCTTTTGAAATACAAATCACTGCTGCTTTTTTTTTTTTTTTTTTTTTTTTTAAGCTAATTATCTGAAAGGACATTCCAGGGCCCAATTCACACTTGATAGATTTTTCTGCACAAAGTTCTTCTGTCCTATTTTCTTCACAGCTGAAGACAGATTCAGAGAAACGATCTGCAACAGATGAGCCTTGGGAGAGCACCGAGGAGCTGAAAAAACCCGAGGAGGACTTTGACAGCCATGGGGATGGGGGTGGCAAGTGGAAGGGCGTTTCCTCTGGGCTTCCTGAAGACCCTGAGAAGACGGGGCAGAAAGCCTCCCTGGCTGTTTCTCAGACAGGCTCCTGGAGAAGAGGCATGTCAGCCCAAGGAGGAGCGCCTTCCAGGCAGAAAACTGGGACCAGTGCACTCAAGACACCTGGTAGGCTGGTCTTCTGGCCGCTGTTAAGCTAAATTGTTTCCATTTGATCTTTCTCGTCTTTAATAGCAGTGTTTCATAATTATATCAAAAATACAATTATTTATATTTATATAATACTTATACTTCTCCATATAAATACTTTTCTGTCTAAATTTCACATGCCTTATCGTATGCATCCACATGAACACAGCACTCCAGGCTTCCTCTAGAGGGTATCATCACAGTTGGGAGAGTGTTTTATTTTGCCACAGTCATTTCTGGTCATGTGGAAATAAAAGAAGCCAACTTATTAAAAAACATAAGATAGCTTTCATTATGATTTTCTATAAAATTTGAAATATTTTTGTTACCTCTCCCTCTATGTTTCACTTCTAAGAGGCAAGAAAAGTCACACTAATCTAATGGGCTGGAAGGCTGGAGATTTGAAACATTATTTCCAAATTAGACTTGATGCAAAAATAGAGTAAAAGATTTCTGCAAATGTACCATCCTTTTTTTTTTAAAGACTCTCTCCCTATTTTTAAAATGGTGCCTCATATAAATAGTGCCACCTGAGGTACTAATGTACCAGAACACTTCAAATACAATCATCTGATGAACTTTTTCAAGCACTTAGTTTGATGAGATTAAGTGCTATCTTTATAAAGGAAGAGAATTGCAAACTATAAGGCAATAATACATAGCAAAATAGGCATTTTCACTTTATCTCCTTGATCTCTAGTCATTTTCCTCTAACAGCCATAGTTTTATAGCTTTGTACTTAATCTTCTGAATATATTGCATACATGCCTATTTAGAGCCAAAATAATAAATAGGAATTTAAGTAGTAAAAAAATATATTTGGGCTTCCCAGGTGGTACAGTGGTAAAGAATCTGCCTGCCAATGCAGGAGACACAGATGTGAATTCGACCCCTGGGTCAGGAAGATCCCCTGAAGTAGGAACTAGCAACTCACTGTAGTATTCTTGCCTGGGAAATCCCATGGACAGAGGAGCCTGGTGGGCCACAGTCCATGGGGTAGCAAAGAGTCAGACACGACTGAGCAACTAAGCACGCACACAGATGTATTCACATTTTACACTCTGTTGAAAGAAATATTGTGAAATCACAATGTGCAGGCACATAAATGTGTATATTTCTCACTCATTAGGTAAAACCGATGATGCCAAAGCTTCTGAGAAAGGAAAAAGTCCCCTGAAAGGATCATCTCTACAGAGATCTCCATCAGATGCAGGAAAGAGCAGTGGAGATGAGGGGAAAAAGCCCCCCTCGGGCATTGGAAGATCAACGGCCACTGGCTCTTTTGGATTTAAGAAGCCAAGTGGAGTCGGGTCCTCTGCTATGATCACTAGCAGTGGAGCCACCATAACAAGCGGCTCAGCCACACTGGGTAAAATCCCCAAATCTGCTGCCATTGGTGGGAAGTCAAACGCAGGGAGGAAAACCAGCTTGGATGGGTCACAGAATCAGGACGATGTTGGGCTGCACGTTAGCACCAAAACCTCCCTGCAGTACCGCAGCTTGCCCCGCCCGTCCAAATCCAGCACCAGTGGCATTCCCGGCCGAGGTGGCCACAGATCCAGCACCAGCAGTATCGATTCCAATGTCAGCAGCAAGTCAGCTGGTGCCACCACCTCGAAACTGAGAGAACCCACGAAGATCGGCTCAGGGCGCTCGAGTCCCGTCACGGTCAACCAGACAGACAAGGAGAAAGAAAAGGTTGCAGTCTCAGATTCAGAGAGCGTTTCTTTGTCAGGTTCCCCCAAGTCCAGCCCCACATCTGCTAGTGCCTGTGGGACACAAGGGCTCAGGCAGCCAGGGTCCAAGTACCCTGACATTGCCTCACCAACATTTCGAAGGTAAGAAAGCGTAAAATGGTGCTGGGACGACATATAATGCTTTATCTTAGGATATTTGTGTGTCCCATAGCCTGTCCTATAGAAGATGTGTATCCTCCATGCTTATATATATGTATATAGCCTCAGTGTATGATGTATATAACTTACACTTAGTCAGTTTCTGAGTACAATGGGTTTTCAGAAGCCAATGCTATAAATAGCTAGTGGAAAAATATTGCTCATTTTGAAAAATGCTCCAACTTTGCAGGTTCACTATTGTCACAGCAAAACAAAGAGCATTTGTGAGTAAAAGCAGATGGTAGTACCTAGGGGGAGTGATGAAATAGTAGCTTGTAATAGATTTTCATCTTTACACAGTTAATAATAAAATAGATCTTTATGACGATTGGTATCCATTTCTAGTGTTTATTATCTTGTTGGCTCTTAATGAGCTGATGCTAATCATGAACATAGATGAAGTTGTGTTCCTTATACAGTACTGGATCACAGTGGATCAATTTATGTAGCACCATATCCTGAAATCTTAATGAAAGTCAAGGTATGATATGATTGACAGAATTTGAAAACCTTTAGATACTTGGTATAGGATTATAACTAAGAAATGTGCTAGGTTTTCTAACTCATCATCAGCTTTCATTGATATGACTTGCATAACCTATAGGACTTGGTTTCTGCATGGGGATTGTCTTTGATATTCAGTAAATGGAGTTCTCCTTCCCAATATCAGCGTTTTTAAATACTGATGTGTTTTAAGTGGCAGGAAAATACATACAGGTAAAGATTTAGGACATACAGTTAAATTATTCTGGGTCTGTTTCCTCATCTATGAAATGATAGAATATGATTTATAGTCCATTTATAATCCATTACATGATTATGTTTAGTGTTTTTAATGTTTGCTTTTATTATACTGACTAAACCAAGAGCCTTGATATCTGGGAAATAGAGTGTCTTGAAACATTTACTTTTACATTTCAGTAATCTCAGATACATGATTGTTTATTAATCCTGAAGAAGTGGTGTTTTGAAATGTTGATTCTCATTGGAAAGTGTAATCACTCGTAGTGAGAGTAAATATTTCCGTTGCTTAAGTAAAAGCCAATAGTGCCCTCCAGTGGCCCATTACCTATGAAACAATTTCTCTTATTCATCATATTTCACTATAGGAAATAACGATTTCATTGCAACTTAATTAGAGATCATTATGTCATTTTTCATATCACACTTTATTTCCATATTTACATAAATTCAATTATGTCATCTGCTTCATTTACAAAACTAAAATGTTTTCTGAAGAAACTCCAACATCTAATTTAGCACCAACCACGTTTCAAATCACTATTATAAATATGTATTGGAATAGCACTGGCAACTGACATCTGACCCTTTGGCCTTTCTTGGGGAAACTGCAGACATACTGACATGTTGCCGACAGTATCCAATATTGTTTCTAACCAACTCCTCTCTGACAGTCACTTAGGCCCCCGGCCATACAACACAGCCTCCTAAACTTTGCCTTAAGCATTCCTTCTAGATTTTGAATAAGCCGACAACATGAAGGAAAAAAAAAAAAAAAAAAAATAATTTAATATTATATACCAAATGCGTAGAAGTTGTTTCATTATAATGGTTCTATAAATAGGCAGCAAGTATATGCAAACTACTTAATTTTGCAAAAAACTCTCATGATCACTTAACTGCGGACCCCAGGGACTTTGATGTTTGGCTTATCCTTCCTTCTCTGTGGCCCACGTTGCCCCATCAATGGGATGGCAGCTCAGTACCAGTTTACCCCTATGGCAATATGAGAGAGAGATTAGGAAGGTCAAGCTTATCAAGTTCATTAACATAGAGACAGGAAGTGCTCGGTGGCCCATCCACCAGAGCACGCTTGGCTCTATGTACTATAACCCTAAGTATTCAATGTGGATGTTAGTTTCTTGGAACAACTGAAGTTGTTATTTGTTTTTCTTTTAGGTTGTTTGGTGCCAAGGCAGGTGGCAAACCTGCCTCCGCACCTAATACTGAGGGTGTGAAATCCTCCTCTGTAATGTCCAGTCCCAGTACCACACTAGCGCGGCAAGGCAGTCTGGAGTCGCCGTCGTCTGGTACGGGCAGCCTGGGCAGTGCTGGTGGGCTCAGTGGCAGCAGCAGCCCTCTCTTCAATAAACCCTCAGACCTCACTGCAGACGTTATAAGCTTAAGCCACTCATTGGCGTCCAGCCCAGCATCGGTTCACTCTTTCACATCAGGTGGTCTCGTGTGGGCTGCCAATCTGAGCAGTTCCTCTGCTGGCAGCAAGGACACTCCGAGTTACCAGTCCATGACTAGCCTCCATACGAGCTCTGAGTCCATTGACCTCCCCCTCAGCCACCATGGCTCCCTGTCTGGACTGACCACAGGCACTCACGAGGTGCAGAGCCTGCTCATGAGAACTGGTAGTGTGAGATCTACTCTCTCAGAAAGGTGAGCTCTCCTGGAGGCCTTGCTGAAGTCTTCACCTCCCTCCTTCCCACGCTGTACCTACCCCTACCCTGCATTCAGTTTTGTTTTGTTTTTTTTTTTAAATTTCAGTGAGAGTGCCACTTTGCAAAGGGATGTCGGATTGTTGATACTGGGCCTTTTATTTGGTGTTACTACCACATTTGCAGAAGGTGAAAACCATTAAGAATCCATAAAAAATGGATTAGTTAGTTTCTTGGTATGATGCATACATATACACCCACTAGCCAATTTAAATAAAATTCAAAGCGTGTTTTTATGTATTGAATGATGTTTTCTCAAGGACACAGCAATGATTTAGCTTGAGCTCCAGGACAACACAGCTTCTTAGGATGATTTAAGCATATTTAAAGATCAAATCTAAATGGATTCTACAATTATGCTCAGAGTGAAATGTTCAGGTGGCTTTATTAGCATTTCTTTGGAAAAATAGCAAATGGATAGCTAGGAATCCTAGTTGAATTGGGAAAAAAAAAGATCAGTTGTCAGATACGAATTCTTAGACAAAATTACAACTCTAGTGACATTTTTATTAGGCCCTTTTTAAACTACATTACAAGATATTTCTCATTGATTCAATTAATTAGTTTTCCTTTAAACTTAAAATGACCATACGAAGGCATTCCTTACCTAATATACTTAAGATAAAGCATCTCTGTTGGCCAAGAAGACTCTGGATTCTCCTCCCTAAAAAAATCCTTTCTCAGATATTTTGGTACTGACTCTTTTCCCCAGGAATGTATCTTAAACCTGCCTGGTTTTCCCTGATGAACTTAATGCTGTTTGTTTCTTGGCACACCTAAAGTTTTCAGAAATGCCCTTGGCTGTATATCTTAATTGTGTTATTTGTGAAAGTGCCACAGGTCACTGAAAATGCCTGATAACTTTCACAAACTTTTATTCAGTCTATTGTTGATGATGACGTATCACCTCAAACATAGCACACTGCAAACAGGTTATTTGTTAACATACTCACCTTCCAAAATACTGATTATTTTTATCATGAATATGACCACAAGTTGACCATTTAGCCATCAACTCATTTCTTTGGCATTCATACATTAAAACACAGGAAAGTGGTCAAGTAATTATTTGTAACCAAGTAACTCTAAAACAAATCTAGTTGATAATATTGCTGAGTTTCATAGCTGCAATATAAATGCGGTGTTAATATTTTACTTTGATCTGTATTCTAGCAGAAGTCAGTGTATATATATATATATATATATATATTATTTAACTATGGAAATACACTGACAAATATACAGTTAATTATTCCCTTTAAACAAATCTTTTTAAACTTGGTTTTCAGTCTTCAAATAGACCAGTTTTGCGGATGGATGTGTTCTGGTATAAATAGATAAATAATTTTTCTAAACTAAATTTTAAAGCTAATTTTGAAGAGATGAAATTTTTACCTTTTATTCTTAGTAAGATATATTCATGACTATTAAACTGTGAAAAAGCAAATTATCTTCATAGTTATGGTATACAATATAAACATTAACTAGTTTCTTCCAATAAATTACTTGATTGAAATAATTTTTGATATAAGAAGTTGTACTTTTTTTTCTTGTGAACAAAATTGCAAGCAACCAGCAATCCATTCTAATCCTTTAAAGTACACCCAAGAACTATATGATCCCTCGAAGAGAAAATTAGATCCTATCAGAGACCCTGGCTTAATTACATAGTCCACATAATGTTGGGAACACTAAGGAAGCCAAATAGATGTGCCAAAGTCTAAATATTTTAGACAAAGTGATTAGAAAGATACAATAGAGATGTATGTAAGTTAATGACTTTCCTGTTGATCTACAATTTCAGAAGACTTTATTGGTATTTATTATTCTAATACTATTAAAGAAATAGCTTTCACATAGATTTTAATTTTGGTCTAAATTTCTCATTAAAGTATCATAAACAAATTATTTAAAATATAACAGTTTTCTCCTCTAATTGTTCTAGATCAGAGCAGCCCTTGGCTATAATTAGTTCACATTTGTTTTGTACATTTTGTTTTTTGTGACCAAAGCAAACCTTAAAAAATTTAAAGTTGTAGCCAACTTTAAAAACGTCTGGCTTGTTTTTTACTGTCAGATCCAGCTACCCTGCCTTTAAAATCCTGTACCACATTTACTGGCTTCAGACAAACACTGCCTGTCCTCTTCAGACTGTTAACATTTCTACTTCATTTATTCCCATTGCCCTCTTGGCTCCTGCAGACGTACGAGTTTTTAGCCTTTCAGCGTTTGTGATAAGTGTCTATCTTATAAAATCATTAATATCCAGGTTCAAACAGATATTTCTACTTGAAATTTTAACTTTTATTGGTAAACTTATTTTCTGATTTTCCTTTCATTAAATTCTCTGTACAATACAAACACATAATGTTTACACAGTTAATAACATGGGCAAAACAATGCCTATTTTCACTGTTCTCTGTGATGTTAAAATTTAATAAATTCATACATATGAAAGAGATAATCTTTAAAATAGCTTACGACGCTATCAGTGCTTCAGCATGTTGTAGTGTATATTTAGAGTACTCGTGTAGTTGTTCAGTATGATTCCTTTCTGTTGTACTAAAAATACAGATGTACTAAGAATACATCTAGAGTCAAGATACACACTAGAATTGGCCTCTACATAATTGTACGATTACCCTATTTGGGCATTCCCAGTACATAAAGTAAAAGAAGATAATGCCTTTGGATGCTTTCTATTGCAGTGCTAATTAATGGAGTACCCATAGAAGAAAACATTTTAGCTTTGATTTTTAGTGATTAATTTCAAGTCATCGTGTTGGCATTCATGTTATATCATTCTCATGTGCATATCCTGTGTATTCAATTTTGACATTTGAAGTTTAATGAAACAGATATCATCCTGAAAATCCAAATTAATTTTATTATTTGGTTATCCATATGCCGGAGATTATAACAGAAATTCCTTGACTCGTCCCACTTAATTCTTGACACCCTCTTCCTCTATTTTTAGGGAGGCCACTTCTCATTTTCTCCAGACACATTCTTTCTTCCCTTTTTAGGACCAATTGAGAATTCTTTAAAATAGACGTTGAAAACTCATAGCCTTTTAAACCTCCAATTTATAATTTGAAAAGATAGCATAGTTTAATTGTATTAAAATATTTAAATAAATGACGCTAGAAGGATTACATTTCAAGCAGTTATATATTTCTCTTCTTTTCTGTGAATAGGAATATATCTGCCTTTATTTTTACTAAAGATCATTTAAATACAAAAAATAAGTATTGAAAGGGGATTTATTACATCTCTGTCTGTTGGAACATGCCACTTTAACTTAGGCAGAGATCTTTCTCATTCCTCCTCTATGATTCTCTTCCATGTGAAATCATAGCAGAAATCTAGTCATTTGCATGGGGAAGGAAAACCTACCGTAGCACTAGGTAAATAGAATCTAGAGGAGAAGTATGTTAATATATAACTTAATCATTCTTCAAATAGACCTGTCACTAAGTTATCATTGAATGAGTTACAACAGTGAAATCTTTGGTTGGCCTTTTCCAATGAGTTAAGCATTAAATATGTTTTTACAAAAAAAGAAAACCTTATTTTGTGTAACAGATTTCAAACAGAGTCATTGATGTTGGATGTATAGTTTGGAAGGTTTGTTTACATTATGTCCTTAGGGGTTTTCTTTGTTTTAACAGCATGCAGCTTGACAGAAATACACTACCCAAAAAGGGACTAAGGTATATATTTCTCTCAGCACAGTCGCTGCTTCTCTGTTGTTACGTAAACGTTGTGTGCTGTCTCTCTGCCTCTTTCTTTCTTTCTTTGCAAAGAAGCACCTGACATCAAGGGTCAACTCACTCTTAATCCTGAGGTTTCCTCTGGCCTGGCCTAAGGAGTTGGTGAGATGGCCCTCAGGTAGAAGTTTTTGGTAGAGGCCGAAACCCAGTAAATTAAATGTGATGTAAAAGACATTATTTGGGGGGCAGCAATTTTAGTAGAATTCAGAGCTCACTTCTGAAGAATAAAATCAGTTTCCCTAATGTTTGTATCTTGGAGGCATATGCCTACAAAAGCCTCGACCCCTATAGTCTGCACATGTGGCCAAATGAATGTTGAAAGATTGAAGGATGCTCTAATTTGAATCAAAGAAAAGTTATTTTCATCATCAGAGGACAAATAGTGTAATTAAGGGATAATTTTTAAGAAATCCTTCTGGTAAAAACTCAGAAGAGCTTTTTTTCCTGTTTTTCAGAAGTGCTGATATCTATCAAATCAGTACAGACATAAATTAGTATATTTCATAATAATATCAAAATAATTATTAAGTTCATAAAAAATATAAAATGAAAATTTAATGCATGGCTATCTTTTACTGTACACTTCTATCTAATGAGAAGATATGGAATGAACTATTACTAGAGATATGATACTATATGAACATGATAAGTTGACTGCTATTTGGAACTAAGAATTTACTTACTCTGGCGAAAGTGAATACTGGCCTATTAGATCTTTATCTATTATCTTCCTTCTCTCCAGTTTCTTAGCAAGAGCAAACAGTTTGTAAATATTCCATTTTAAGATTTTGTTCCAGAAATTTATTTTCTAATAAAGGAAGTTTATTTCTCTTTCCATTAAAAACAAAAAAAATCCAGACATGGTGTCAAGTGGCATTTTTAACCAAATAAATGTTTTCCCTTTCCTTTAAAAAAGATCTGTCTTTTGTGTTCTGCTTCCTGTGTCTTATTGTGACCATCCCTCCAATTCCTTTGGCTCTGGACAACTACTGTCTACCATATTTACTTTCTGTTTTCACCCTCTTCACGCCCTTCTAAACACCATGCTTTGTGCCCTTCTCAATTAACCTGGCTGTCTGCTCGTTGCTTATGATTTTCAACCAAATATCTCACAGGAACATAATTTTCTTTTCAAAATCCTTTATTTTTTTTTCCTGTGAGATTCAAACAGATGGTGTCAAATCATCTGGAAGAACTAAGCAATTATAATTAAATTCAATCTGTTTGAGAATGTTGTTCAGTCTGAATAGTAAGCTCCTCTCAGTTGTTTTCTCGTCCTGATATTGCCTTGCCCTTGCAGATGTGCTGAAGTGTCTTAGCTGTGCTGTTTTGCAGATACACCCCATCGTCTCGGCAGGCCAACCAAGAGGAAGGCAAAGAGTGGTTACGCTCCCATTCTACTGGAGGGCTGCAGGATACTGGCAACCAGTCACCCCTGGTGTCCCCTTCTGCCATGTCATCTTCTGCAACAGGAAAATATCACTTTTCCAACTTGGGTAAAATCTTCTAAACCATCCATTTCATCTTGTTCCTTTTACCATCTACTCTCCCAGGAACCCTGGGATACGTTCACAAGGATTGCTAATTTAAAAAGGATAGACACCTTAACATTGCCTTTTATTTGTACATTTACAACCCCCCAAATAATTCCCAAGCATTACACAGTTTATTTCTCATGACAACCAGTTGACATAGTTAATACTGTTGTTATTTTATATCCTAAGATCCAGAGGCAAAAAGAGATTTTTTTGACTTAAAAAAAAAAAAAATCACTAATCTTAAGGGGCAGAGATAGTAACTGATGCCAGAACACCTGACCTTAAACCTAGGAGTTTTCTCAGAGTCCTCTTAGAAACCAGTAAAACCCCTCCTTCTTTTCTGTTTAAATTTTTTAATTCTTATAAGAAAATTAATTATCATTTTGTAGAAGAAAAAGAAAATAGAAATAATTAAGAAGAAGAAAAAATATAATTCCATGACTCCATAGTCACATCTTCATTTTAAAGTTAAAACTCTCCTTAAAATGCATATGAGAATTCCTATTAAGATAATACCCTGTGAACATTTTTGGATGAAGGCAATGAAAAGAAATGATTATTTGAACCACTGGATTACTTTGTGTTTAGCATAACTTTTTACAAAATATAAAATTATTTGCACAAACATCACAGAAAACACAAGGGAATGTGACAAAATAATGAAAGCCTGAATATGCCAGTTATCATTGAACAGATCCATTGCTTTTAAAAATAGATGTCTCTTCTATAAAGTCATGTATAAAATAGTCACATTATTTTTTTCACTTGAGGTTTTTTGTGTAATGATAGACCAACAGAATGAATAGTACATTCTGGAGAATGTCCATTATTGGAGAATCTCCAATATTCTGGAGAATAGACATTTGGAGAATGTCCAAATTCTTTAATAATTTGGACTTTTCAAACTTGCCCCCTGCTGGGATAGTCAAGGCTATTTCTCTTCTATTATAACTGTTTTGCTATAGAGATTATGACAATGAAAAACAGTTATTTAGGTTATCGTTCTATACATACTAGTGAATGTATATCCAACACCAAATTTTTACTGATGAACCTACACAGTGATGAGATTTCTTTGTCCCATAATGGCGAAGGATGGTAAAACTTTTACTTTTGAGTTGTACTTATAAAAAGCAACAGGAAGCTTAAAACTTTGATTTCAAAAAATGAAATGGAAATGTTTTTGTAGAGTCATAGACATATGAAACAAAATCTGATATTGCACAATATTGAAATCAAACCCATGTCACCTAGTTTGCTGAATTTGCTGGGTATCTCACGGCTCCCTCCTGTCAATCTTTTCATTAATTGACGTTAATCTGAATATGTGAATCCTTACTCCATTATTTTTCCATTGTTATTATTTTGATTCAATCAATCCCATTTTTTGTTGAGAAGGAAAAAACTCACTACTTACTGTGTCTGATATTAGCAGTCATTTAACTTCAATTTTCTCATGTATTAAATAGATTCATAATACTTAGGTTATATTGTAAGGAATGACGAACATGTGCAAAGAGACGAGAGATAGAGTATCAGACTTGGTAGACTCTGCTACATCATCGTTTTTATTAGAAAGAGATGTCTTACACTAGCAGAGAATTGCAGTAGGTTTCAAATAGATCTTACTATCTCTACTTTCATACCTCTCAAAGTGTTCACGCACTGGGACTTATGAAGGAAGTTCTTCCCATACATATCCACACACTTGTATGTGCCTCCTGTATTTTATAAGTGGGTATGTGGGTTCATATCAGATATGCTGTATCATTTTACAAGCAAAGACAAAATAACTAGTTTCAAAACCATGAAAATTGCTTTTGAAGACTTTTGGTTGTGTTTCCAGACCACTGGAACTTACATTTATTAGGCAAGAGAGCGGATACTATTAAAATGCAATCATAAGTAAAAATTGCTTTATTATTAAATTTTAAAAATATATCCAATGTAACACTGTAACTTGAATATGGGTAGCATTGTTCTACATTTTACTTTAGTAATCACTTGTTTTCAATTTGATCATTTTTTTGAATAATCACTAAGATAAGTGATTATTACAAACACTTAAGAGTTGCAGTAACCATGCTTTTTATTCTTACCCACTAAAAATATTAATATTGTATATAAAATTTGTGGAGATATTACTGTAAAAATCACATATAAAAAATAAACATTAGAAATTTAAGGTCACTACGATTATGTAATTATTAGTAGACTACTGTGAGCTACTGCCGAAGTCAGCTCTGGTTTGTATATGGTTTCTGGCATGATAGCTATAATAGAAATCATTCCTCTCCAAGAAAGCATTACAGAATATAACTTACATAAACAGATTATTATTGGATACAATTTTATTTACTATTGGTCACAGTCCTTGTGAGGCATCCCATAACCTAGTGAGACATTGTCATAGTCCCATGGGTGATGACAGTTGCTCAGATTCTTTTTCACCTTGCCTCAAGGGTTACCCTGTAGAAGCATTACTATCAACATGTCACTTTCAAAGTCTACATATTTGATGGGATCAGACAGTAAAGAATCCATCTGCAATGCGAGAGACCTGGCTTCAATCCCTGGAGAAAGGAATGGCTACCCACACCAGTATTCTGGCCTGGAGAATTCCATGGACAAAGGAGGCTGGCAGGCTACTGTCCATGGGGTCGCAAAGAGTCAGACAGGATTGAGTGACTTTCACTTTCACATAGAGTGATGTTTAAATACCTTTGTATGGGAAGTTTCTTTGCATTTACTCCCAAAGCTCCCTACACCTTGAATGCCCTTCTACTCCCTCTCCATATTCACCCTTAAGCCATTCAGGATTAAGCCTTTTCTTCTATACTCAAGGAAGAGTAGGATCTCACAGTTGGAAGAAACCTACATCTGATTCAATTTGAATCTGTTATGCAGGTTCCTGTGACAGCTCTAGCTTCTCTAAACCCACCAATGACAAACTACCTATATCTAGATATATTCCACTTTTAAAGTTCTTTAAATGATCAAATAAACATTTTCTGAATCTCCACCTAGTTCATAGTTATATTCCCAGATTTTAAAAAATAAAAGTAGGTTGCATATGACAGCTTTTATTAGAAAAATATCATAAACTCATTAGCTAACATGTCTACGGCAGCAAAGTCTGGAGTCACTTGCTGTATTTAAAAACCCACTCCATCTTTCTGTCAGTTCCTGTTCTCAGATCATCACATATAATTTAATCAACATATAATTTAATAAAAACAGTGATGTTAGTATGATATATAATTTAAGGCAAAGCCAGTAGCCCTCTTTTTCCATAATATCTTGTCACACCTATATCTTGCTTATTAGAAATGTTTACATGTTCCCTGGCTTTAAATGGATCTTAGAGTCCATTTATTTCCTTTTTTTTTTTTAATTTATGAAGAAACTGAAGGGTAGATATGGAAATATTTGCCTAAAGCAAGTAGAAAGTAAAGCTACCACTAGATGCCCTGTACTAATTTGTGTCCCATTACAGAAATTCTCTGTCCATCATACTTTTGTCTCCTATTACATAGCTTTTCTCTGTCTCTTTTATGTTGTTAATTTGTCTACCTCTCAGTCACCTCCTCTAGAGGTCACTCTTGAAACCAGAGATCTTGCTATATTGATCTTTCTATTCAACCATGGTAACAAAAAAGCAAACCTGCTATAGATTTAACTAACTGAACATTCTTAAATAGAATGAATATATTTCCAATGGAGAAACTATCAGAAATGCTTCTAAATACCCATATTCCTTTTATTTTTAAAATATAAAGCACAGTTTAATGAATATTTCCAAGTGAACATGCATGCAGCTCTCATTCTGGTCAAGACGGGACATTCTCAACACCTCAGAAATTCCCTTCCACCCATCTAGCAACCCAGCCACAATCCATGCTTCCCCCAAAGCCAGCTACTATCCCTATGTCATTTTTAACATCAGAGTATAACTGCTTTATAACGCTGTGTTTCTGCTGTACAACAAAGTAAGTCGATTACATGTGTACATGCATACCCTCCCTCTTGAGCCTTCCTCCTAGTCACCCCCATCCCACCCGTCTAGGTCACCACAGAGCACTGAGCTGAGCCTTCTCCTCTACAACAACTTTCCCCTAGCTAGCTATTTTACACATGATAGTGTATCTATGCGGAGAAGGCAATGGCACCCCACTCCAGTACTCTTGCCTGGAAAATCCCATGGACGGAGGAGCCTGGTAGGCTGCAGTCCATGGGGTCGCTAAGAGTCAGACACCGCTGAGCGACTTCACTTTCACTTTTCACTTTCATGCATTAGAGAAGGAAATGGCAACCCACTCCAGTGTTCTTGTCTGGAAAATCCCAGGGACGGGGGAGCCTGGTGGGCTGCCATCTATGGGGTCGCACAGAGTCAGACACTATGGAAGCGACTTAGCAGCAGCAGCAGTAGTGTATATATGTCAGTGCTACTCTCTCAATTTGTCCCATCCTTCTCACTCCAAACCATTCCTTTTGAAATCTGTCCTAGTCCTCATTACTATTTCATTTTGAATGAGCTAAATGTTATGTTTTGAAATTACATAAGGAGACTTTACCTGGATATATCTGCAACCATTTTGTAAGAATTTGCACAAAGTCAGTGAATGAAGTGTGTTTCTAACCTCTCTCTCTATATATATATATGTATTAAAATGGTGCACTTGCAAATGTATTCAGTACCTCATTCATTTAGCAAAAAGTCAGTTCATACTGTGAACCTAAGATAGTAAGATTTACTCCCGTCCAGACACCTTAAACACACACATTCGAATCCAGAATGTCCTTTGGGGTATCTGTTGGTTGTCTTTAGCAATCACTGACTTGTCACTGCTGACTGAAGGAATGTACCTGAAAGATCTTTCTTTAACTTCTACTCTCTCTCTCCTTTCTCCCGCCCCCCTACTTTCCACCCTTTCTTCCCTTCTTCCAGTGGATTGGGGACTTTGCAAATCCAAAGTTTCTTTCTTTCATTATTATATGTCACATATGCACACATAGATATAATTCTAAGTCTTAAGTTACTTTTCTTGGTCTTATTTTACTTCAGTTCACAACTAGCTCTATCAGATTCCTTAATACCTGTAAAATTTCCAGCATAGTACCTGGCAAATAAGAGACAGTCTTCTAAAGATATCATAGTATATATGCCCCATATTTTACATTGTTCTGAGATTCAGCAATTACATTAAGAAATGTAGTGCCTATGTCAAAGAAAAGAAATAGCAAGTTTTGAAAATTTATCAGACCAGTTCTAAGCAAAAGACATAAATTCTCCAAGATTTTGAAAGTACTCAGCCATTCTTTTCATATCTTAAATGTCTCCTGCCTGCTTCCTCATATGTCTATAACAACTTGTATTTCTTAATTATTAGCATTTATGATAAATATATATCTTAATTTTTCTGTTTTGCTTTTATTCCAAATTTAAAGCAATATTGTTTTCCAATTCAGTCAACCACATATTTCTTTAAATTAATGACAATTAGTTGGCCTAAAAACTTGAATGTTATTAGGACTATTTGGCAGTAGGCACTGGGTAAATAAATTCATGTTTCAAATTACAGACTTAAGGTATTGCTTGAGAAATACAAGTTTGTGACTTTTGACAGTCTCACTGTGACGTTCTCATCTTAGATACAATGGAAAGTAGTTTTAAGTGATTAACGTCACAATGAGCTGTGGATAACCATGTACCTTACATTATATTTCATTTTTATTTTTCTTTATTATAACCTAACTCTGACAATAGTGATGGTTCTGATTATGAACTGACAAAAATTTAGAACTCAAACTGACTGAAAGTCTTTGGTTGGAAGCTTCGTACACGTTTTCCTAGAAAATTTAGATTTCTTTTTCTCGAAAAATAAATGTTCAGACTCTAGGAAGACAATTTTTTCTTCATAATGGGCAGCAGAAAATACCATATCATTTCAAGGAAAAAACAGTAGAGGTGACTTGATGGTTTTGTTTAATATTGCTTTAGAAATTGACATGCTGCTTCCCATGAAAGTGCTAGAGAAAAGAGGGACTCCACTGTAACTGCTATTGAAAATTTCAGAGGCAAAATTCCAAGCCCCGGAATAATGGGCTGTGTGCACTTTGTTTTCCAGTGAGCCCAACCAATCTTTCTCAGTTTAACCTTCCTGGGCCCAGCATGATGCGCTCAAACAGCATCCCAGCCCAAGACTCGTCCTTCGATCTCTATGACGACTCCCAGCTTTGTGGGAGCGCCACGTCTCTGGAGGAGAGGCCACGGGCCATCAGTCATTCAGGCTCATTCAGGGACAGCATGGAAGAAGGTAGGCGTGGGGGAAATAAGGATGAAGCTGGTTAACTCAGACCTGAAAGCTATCATATCACTCATGTCAAAAGGATGCCTTCAAGAGTAAATCAAGTAGGCTAGTTCCATTTCGGGAGCCCTGAAACTTGAAGACATTTTAGTCTGTATTACCTTCTGTTTCTTTATGCATTTGGAAATATGACAGACATAGTTTAGATTAATACTTGGCTATAGAACAGTTCAGAATAAATCTCGTGTCCTCCTACACAAACCTGGGCAATTTTAGAGACTATTTGCTTTGGTTTGCCAAATATCAAAGTGAATGTTTCATTTGACAAGTTGGTTAAAAACCACAAAAGATACATAAACCAGAAAAAAATCCTCATATGAAACAACCACATGCTGCCAACGTTTATTCTCAGAAACTCCCTCTGGTGTTAGTTTTTATTATCATATCATTTAAGAATTCCTAATACACCTACATTTTGCTTTATAAGTTATATTTCCTTTATCTGTCACATTAAAATTCTCACCTGACCTAATAAGTGTCTTTATCATTGTAAAATTCTACATGAGCACTTTATAACAAATACTCTTTGAAAAGCTCAAGAGGCTTAATTGATTTTCCAGGGTATATAATTTTCTAAACTGTATAACCCCAAATGTGAAATTTGATAATAATATTTGAGAGATTTTCCTCTTTGATTTAATGAATTTATTTTTAAATGCTCACAAAGTAAAATTGTGACACCCATTTTATTTTTTATATAAATTTATTTATTTTAATTGGAGGTTAATTACTTTACAATATTGTATTGGTTTTGACACATATTTTATAAAGCACTTTTCATTAAGAATAAAACAAAGGTAAACATTGAAGTCCAAATTCCTTAGAATAAAATCAGAGGCAGTCAGCTATACTATCCTGAGCTTAGTAAGTTTCTATAACAGAAAAGACTCGATCTTGAAACATACTGGTCATCTGTCTCTTTGTGGTATAAACTTGAGAAAGTTTCATAATTTTGTTACATCCGATTTCTGCGTCTGTAATTTCTAAGGATGAAAACACAGTAAAGAGCAATTCTGTTCCTTTATTTTTTCCCTTCCTACCTTCTTATTTAAAGCATCTTCTGACTAAAATTGAGGCAGCTGCGAAAATTGATGGTCTTCAGGTCATCGTTGTAGTATGTTTATTTACCAGGTGATTACTAAATCAGTTGACTGCAGTTGCCACTGCCTTTTGCGATATTAACCAAACCACTGAATTCACTGTGACAGATAGTGAATTCTACCCTGAGAGCCTCCTGATAGCTGCAGATGTAGACAAAATATAACAAAGCTGAAATGTAAAGTCGTTGCATTTCTAAAATGGTTCTACCTCTCTCTTCACAGATAGGCCTTTTATAAAAAAAAAAAATACTGGAAAAATGATGTACTAAACATGCTCATGGCTTTCTATGGTGTTTCCCTGGCAGAGAGAATACTGTTTATATGCTTGGAAATTCTGGCCTTCCTTTATGTGGATAAATAATCTGACCTTATAGCTCTCAAATTCATTGCTTTATTATCATCCCACCTGCTCTCCTAGACCTCTCCAGACCAGGTGTGAGCGCCCCTGGGGCTTGCTTAGTACCCAGTACATTGCTCTCGATAGTATCTATGTGGCCCCGTTGTGATTTTGTTTTTAGTCACATGTATTTCTATTTCTTTTTGAGCTCTGAGAATTGTGACATTCAGTGTTATAGTCCCAGCATCTAGCAAGCGCCTGTCACATTGTGTGTACCCAACTAATGTTTCTTTAATGGATGAATAAGCAGAAATAACTGTATATTATCCCATGAAAAGAGGAAGAACTTTTCTACAAGTATAATTAAGCACAATTGTATCCTCCTTTGAGCTTAACACCTTGGACTTGCAGAAGTAATAAATCATTCTGTTAACTGATCAAGATGATATTTTTCTACACCTCCCCAAAAGACAGTATAAAATTTCCACTCTTAATTTCTAAGAGACACCTCCTTGAAATAAGTACTTTTCTATTACTAAAATTATGAAGAAACCATACTTCATTTAAATGAGTATAATAAGCTCATCACAGATAATGTTGAAATAGCTTATTTCCCTGAACGTATATGGAGAAAAATACTGAAAATCAACCTGTGTTGTATAAAAAATGAAATAGAATAAAATACATAAATTTTTTTATAAGTTTACACTTTCATAGTAACTTAAGATGTCCTTGATTTTCGGATTAATTATTGTGTGAGAGCTTGCTCTGGTTTGCAATATGTGCCTGGCGTACTAGAAGGGCTTGCATTTGTCAATTCTTCTCTGTACGTGATGGAGGAAGTACTTTAGGGGACAAGTATGGAACCTTTCCATGGCTCAACCTTTGGATCTCTAAAAATTAACAGCAGGCTTGTCCTCAGATTCTTATGCAATTTTTTTTTCCTTAACCACCCATTCTTCATTTTTCAGTAAAGGCCTGGGGGTTCTGAACAGAAATCATTATTTTACCTCTTGTTCTTTTTTGCTTTCTTCAGTTCATGGCTCTTCATTATCACTGGTCTCCAGCACTTCTTCTCTGTACTCCACGGTAAGTGTTGGCTGTAAAAAAACGTTTTGCCTTCGCCAATCTTTTTAAATAGGTTGACATTTACACAGAAGTTTCACAGTGACATAAAGGTGTACTCTAAGCTCTTGCATATCCACTAAGGAGGCAGGTACTCTACCAATTCTTCTATAACACACTTGTATTTGTAATCAATGAGTGGATGAAAAACTGAACTTCATAAAATCTGATGGTTTATGACTCAAAACCCTTAAAACCATGTACTATTCTCCATCATAACTGTATCATACTGACCACTTTTCTTTGTTTGGTTCTCTGACTGGTAACTGTTTTATGGCATTTTCTTCATTTTCTTTTTTTTTGTTTTTTAAGTTCATTTTTTGAGAAAATTGTATTAAAGGGTAAAAGCCTAAAAGGCTTAATGAATTTTTAAACTAAATCTTCTTAAAGAGGGTGATTTTTAAAACTTAATTTCTTAAGAGACAAATGCCAGTATATCAACTTATTTTTCCAGTGTGTGAAATATATTTTGTTTTTACAAGTGTAAGTTTTCTGCCCAGTTACTATAATTTCATGCTTTTCTAAAAATTAGCCTACAGGGAGTTATGTTTTATAAAAAAAATTCCTTCATCCTAAGTATATTTTAGTTGATGAATCTCATTGAGGCTTGAACATTATGACTAACCCCTAATTCATATTAAAAGTTCATGAAAAGTTCAAAAGCCTCAGCTGTCACCAAGTAATTAAGCATTAAGGGCAATACTGATTTTTTCATTCATTTGCATTAGTTCAAATATTATGGCCCTCTTATATACTTATTGCTTTAGAAAGTTCCTCAAGATCAAACTATCATTGGCAGAGGCAATATTTTTCTTATCATTTCTCCTTTTAATGACTAAAATTGTCAATAGATCTAAGAATAATTAAATTACTGTTAGTGTTTAGATAAATCTACTGTTTTGGGCAAATGGAGAAAAAAGTGAGACATGTTAAAATGTATTGGAAACAAACAAACAAACAAAATATGTTAAGATGTAGTATTCCTCCTATTAGGCCAATACCACTGCTTGAGGGGAGGTATATTCTGAATTGAACCCTTGCAGTTGAAGTCTCTCTATAAGATCAAAGGTGCAACATCATTGTCATCATATTTTAAATTATACAGAAGCAGTATTTGGATAAGAAACCACCTTCATGTAGCCTGAGAAAAATTCAAGAAGAAAAAAAGCATGAGCTGAGGAAAAACAGATGGCTAATTAGTATACACAAGTCCAATAGGCCTTTCTGTGATAATAAAAATACTCCATACCTGTACTAGATAATATAGTAACTTCTAGTCACATGTGGCTATCGAGTATTTGAAGTGTATGTGGTATGACAAAGGAACTGAATTTTTAATTTTGCGCACTATAAATTTGGGCTTCCCTGGTGGCTCAGATGGTAAAGAGTCTGCCTGTCAATGCAGGAGACGTGGGTTCCATCCCTGGTTCAGAAAGCTCCTCTGGAGGAGGAAATCGCTACCCACTCTAGTATTCTTACCTGGGAAATCCCACAGACAGAGGAACTGGGGAGGATACAATCCACGGGGTTGCAAAAGAGTCAGGCACGACTTAGTGACTAAACAAAGACAACTTTAAATTTTATAGACACATGTTCCTGTGACTACTATATTGGATATTGTAGGTTTACAGGAGATGTCAAAATAACAAGGGTAAATTAGAAAGTATAATGGGAAGTACTGCATTAAGAGTACAATATGAAGTAGGAAGAGATGAAAATAAAGAGACTATACACACATGTTTATGTGATAAAATAGATGCTCATGTTAAGTGTGAAAATAGTGGATTAGGTGATCAAAACATGAGAAGGTGATATTATTCAGAAATGAGGAAATTTAAATAGCTTTATTGGAAATGATGGAAATTATATACTTGTACTGATAACCTTAGACAATTCAGATAAATGCATTTTTAGTGGAATAATGAAGAGAAAACTCCAGATGATGAGTCACTCTGTCTCCAGTGCTCCATTACCAATGCACTGAGATTTAACTGGCAAAGAAAAGGTATCTGTGAAAGTGTTTTTCAAACCAGGAAGTGAAGAATCAGTTTATCATTTTTTTCCATGCCTCCTTAAGGACTGTGGATAAAGATTCGGTTGATTTACATTTTTGACATCAGAAAAGTTGCTCAATTTCTTTGGACTATACCTGTAAAATAAGTTGGCAAAGAGCAGCCAGATCTATTCGGTCTGTTCAAGGGACTTCTGCAATTATTAGAGAAGAGGGTCATTCTATACCATTAATTAAAAAAAAAACTGTAAACTTCATGGGAGCACCATTGATATCATAGTCTTTGTGAATTGCACCTTTTGAAATTATGCCAAGTGCAAGTAATACAGTTGTGCATGATATTCCTTCATGAAATAATTAAAGAGTTCCCTGACAATCCAGTGGTTAGGACTCCACACTTGCACTGCCAGGGGCCTGGGTTCAGTTCCTGGTTGGAGGACTAAGATCCCGCAAGCCAAGCTATATGACCAAAAAAATAAAGAAAAGAAAAAAAAAATTTTTTTTAGAAGATTGTTAGACACTTTGTTTTATTAGGCAATACACTGTTCTTAGGAACCAGGGATAGAAACAATCTTTGATACCATCATTTACACAATTTATCAGATTATATTAAACTAACAAAGATGACATTTGCCTGTCAAGTTACAAGTACAATAAATCCAACTGAAAGGATTCTTTCTTCACATACAGCTTTTGAAGTCTCTACCAATTATAATTTGGTGAAATTTTCAAAAGTATCTTGTTATAAAGCTGAATAAATCATCTTTCAGAATTTTTGAGCAGAAAGATCCAGTGAGATTACAAACTGGTTGAAAAACACAGACTCAATCTGACCCACCAAGCTGTTACCCTTGGCAAACTTTGGGTTTGTGTGTTTGTTTTTAATTCTAAGCCAACACCATGAAATATGGAGTTTTACATGAAAATTCTAATTTCTAAGTTCCTTTTGAAAGTAAGTGGAATATCTAGCAACATGGAGATGAAATTCTTCCAGGTTTACGCATGCTAAATTGTTTCAGTCGTGTCCAACCCTTTGCGACTCCATGGACTGTAGCCAGCCAGACTCTTCTGTCCATGGGATTTTCCAGGCAAGGATACAGGAATGGATTGCCATTTCCTTCTCCAGGGGATCTTCCTGACCCAAGGATTGAACTCACATCTCTTACGTCTCCCCCATAGGCATAGGCAGGAAGTCTTTACCACTAGTGTTTACAGCATCACCCCTTTAAGATGTTGTGTGTGATCTCATCACACAAGATGTTAGTGTGATCTCAGACAAGACCCAGCCTCCACCGATTCTTCTCTTGCTGACACTGAAGCTGATTTTGCATTGTTAGTTATTATTGTGCTTTTGCATTTCTTGAAGAAAAGAAATAACTCTGTAGTATCCATATCTTTATGAAAAGTGGGGGGAAATAGCCTAGGAAGGCTGTGTGTGTGTGTGTGTGTGTGTGTGTGTTTTAATACCCAGGGCACTTTTTATTTATGTGTCTAGTTCTATTAAGTATTTAAATTTTTGATCTTTGCAATAGATGTTTTCTGAGTGGCTGTACATTAAAAATTGTATTGAACTGGTTTTGTACTTTTAATCTACTTTGTATTGATTTAATAAGAGTGAGGGCTGTGTTAGTTCTTTGTGGATCCCTTCAGCATATTTCCTAACACACAGCTAATAATAAAGCAAATATTTTTTAATTAATAAATTTGAAAGGATAAATGAATGGCCAAGAAAGGCCTACAGAATAAAGAAACATCTAATATATATTTTATTTAGGCAAGATGTTTTATACTGTTTACCATCCTTGAGGACATTGAGCCAGCTTCAAAACCATTATTTAACACTGAGAAGTAATCATGTTTCATCATATATCATCAATCTATACCTAAAACACCAAAAGAAATATAATATTAATAATCTGGCTCATTGCTTCCACTTTATGGTAACAGCTACCAAGTATTGCTAACCAAAGCGTATGAAAGAAAGCAAAGATTAAAGAAAAAGTTATGAAAAGTCAGCAAACAAAATGATTCTATACAGTATGCATATACATATATATAATTAATATGTAATAGTTATGCATGTAGTTAGTGTATGTAACTTATTCAGGGTTTTTTATTAATAATAAAAATGTGATGGATTTCTTTTTAGACAATTTTTGTAAATAAAATACAATGCTCTTTTAAACATGCAAAGTACTTACTGAGCGTCAGTTCTGTATAATCCTAGCAATCCTAAAAGCAGGATTTGGACAGAATAAACTGGCAGTAAATATTCAAAATACCAGGGAAACCAAATAGGGTTAATCACACCATATGTGTCAAGGTAAACAACTTCCAACTTTCTTTCTGTCTATGAAATTGTCTTAAAATTCCAATATATGTCTGATTCAAAAATCAAACTATATGAAACTTTGAAATTATTATAATTTTAAAATATTGAATCTTTACTTAAAGATTCACTTAACTTTAAAATAAATTTGAGATGTAAAACATTAAAGCTTTATGTCAGTGTTTATTTTTAAAACAGTTTTGCTATAAAGGCTATTGGGATTCTACTAGGTAACTACTGTTTATATAACCACTATCTTACTAAGTATTCAGTTCAGTTCAGTCACGTCCTACTCTTTGTGATCCCGTGGACTGCAGCATGCCACGCCTCCCTGTCCCTTACCAACTCCCAGAGTTTACTCAGACTTATGTCCATTGAGTCGGTGATGCCATCCAACCATCTCATCCTCTGTCATCCCCTTTTCCTCTCGCCTTCAATCTTTCTTAGCATCAGGGTCTTTTCCAATGAGTCAGTTCTTCGTATCTGGTGTTTCAGAAGTTTCAGTTTCAGTATTAGTCCCTCCAATGAATATTCAGGATTTCCTTTAGGATGGACTGGTTGGATCTCCTTGCAGTCCAAGGGACTCTCAAGAGTCTTCTCCAACACAGTTCAAAAGCATCAATTCTTCAGCACTCAGTTGTGTTTATAGTCCAACTCTCAAATCCATACATGACTACTGGAAAAACCATGGCTTTGACTAGATGGACCTTTGTTGGCAAAGTAATGTCTCTGCTTTTTAATATGCTGTCTAGGTTGGTCATAACTTTTCTTCCAAGGAGCAAGTGACTTTTAATTTCATGGCTGCAGTCACCATCTTCAGTAATTTTGGAGCCCCCCAAAAATAGTATGTCACTGTTTGCAATGTTTCCCCATCTATTTGCCATGAAGTGATGGGACCAGATGCCATGATCTTAGTTTTCTAAATGTTGAGTTTTAAGCCAACTTTTTCACTTTCCTCTCTCACTTTCATCAAGAGGCTTTTTAGTTTCTCTTTGCTTTCTGCCATAAGGGTCGTATCATCTGCATATCTCAGGTTATTGATCTTTCTCCTGGCAATCTTGATTCCAGGTTGTGCTTCATCTGGCCCAGTGTTTCTCATGATGTACTCTGCATATAAGTTAAATAAGCAGTGTGACAATATACAACCTTGATGTACTCCTTTCCCAATTTGAAACCAGCCTGTTGTTCCATGTCCAGATGCAACTGTTGCTTCTTTACCTGCATACAGATTTCTCAGGAGGCAGGTCAGGTGGTCTGGTATTCCCCCCATCTCTTGAAAAACTTCCCAGTTTGTTGTGATCCACACAGTCAAAGGCTTTGGCATAGTCAATAAAGTAGAAGTAGATGCTTCTCATAACTGTCTTACTTTTTTGATGATCCAACAGATGTTGGCAATTTGATCTCTTGTTCCTCTGACTTTTCTAAATCCAGCCTGAACATCTGGAAGTTCATGGGTTATGTACTGTTGAAGCCTGGCTTGGAGAATTTTGAGCATTACTTTACAAGCGTGTGAGATGAGTGCAATTGTGCAGTAGTGTGAGCATTCTTTGGCATTGCCTTTCCTTGGGACTGGAATGAAAACTGACTTTTCCTGTCCTGTGGCCACTGCTGAGTTTTCCAAATTTTCTGGAATATTAAGTATAGCACTTTCACAGCATCATCTTTTAGGATTTGAAATAGCTCAACTGGAATTCCATCACCTTCACTAGTTTTGTTTGGAGTGATGCTTCCTGAGGCCCACTTGAGTTCTCATTCCAGGAGGTCTGGCTCTAGGTAAGTGATCACACCACCATGGTTATCTGGATCATGACGATCTTTTGTATATAGTTCTTCTGTGTATTCTTGCCACCTCTTCTTAATATCTTCTGCTTCTATTAGGTCCATACCATTTCTGTCCTTTATTATGCCCACCTTTGCATGAAATATTCCCTTGGTATCTCTCATTTTCTTGACGGCATCTCTAGTCTTTCCCATTCTGTTGTTTTCCTCTATTTCTTTGCACTGATCACTGAGGAAGGCTTTCTTATCTCTCCTTGTTATTCTTTGGAACTCTGCATTCAAATGGGTATATCTTTCCTTTTCTCCTTTGCTTTTCACTTCTCTTCTTTTCACAGCTATTTGTAAGGCTCCCTCAGACAACTGTTTGCCTTTTTGCCTTTCTTTTTCTTGGGGATGGTCTTGATCCCTGCTTCCTGTAGAATGCCACAAACCTCCATCCATAGTTCTTCAGGCACTCTGGTCTATCAGATCTAATCCCTTGAATCTATTTGTCACTTCCACTGTATAATCATAAGGGATTTGATTTAAGTTATACCTGAATGTCTAATGGTTTTCCCTATTTTCTTCAATTTAAGTCTGAATTTGGCAATAAGGAGTTCATGATCTGAACCACAGTCATCTCCCAGTCTTGTTACTATCTATCCCAGTATCTTACTAACTATACATATTTTTAAGACTAGAGAAAATATATAAAAGAACAAAACCCTGTTTAAAAGAGGTGCTTATGCATAAAAAAATATCCTGAGTTATTTTACTTTGATTCATTTTATGTTTTCTGGAGAAATGAAAGAATTAAAAAGTGGTTCAGGTAGTTCTGCATCAGTTAATCAGGAAGTGTCCGGAAAAGAGAGATAGGAGGTAAGAGATTGTTTTTCAGCCTTGGAGCTGCTCGAGGCAGTGAACAGACTTGTAATATTCAGCAATATTATGCATTCTCCAGCTTTTTTCAGGTTGAGGGAGCTTCCCAAGTATAATGACACATGTAACTCATTGGCATTTTTGCAGCCCTGTGAGAAGAAGAAAAACAGAGCTAGGAGTTTTCTACAGCTGAGGCCAAAACACCCCTTGAGGTCCTACAGCAGTGCTTATTTCTGGCATCTGTAGAGCCTGTGTTTGCCAACCACTTTTTTCACCACTTCACAACTGGGTGTTTTACTGTTTTGCTGACTTGCAGCCAAACAAACTTATTTAATGATCATTGCTGCTGCTGCTGCTAAGTCGCTTCAGTCGTGTCCAACTCTGTGCGACCCCATAGACGGCAGCCCACCAGGCTCCCCCGTCCCTGGGATTCTCCAGGCAAGAACACTGGAGTGTGTTGCCATTTCCTTCTCCAAAGCATAAAAATGAAAAGTCAAAGTGAAGTCGCTCAGCCGTATCCGACTCTTAGCGACCCCATGGACTGCAGCCCACCAGGCTCCTTGGTCTATGGGATTTTCCAGGCAGGAGTACTGGAGTGGGGTGCCATTGCATTCTCAATGATCATTAGGAAAAAGTAAACAAAATAGTAACTAATAAGCTGATTTTCTGTGGCTGTCAGTACAGGTAAATGTTTTTCCTGTAGTTGTATTTGGTATTCTTTATGATTTATAAATCACAGAATAAAATTCCGACTCCTAGGTCTTGGCTAAAAATCTCTATGATTTCATGGAGCACAAATTTCCTAAAATCTGTATTAAAAAAAAAAAAAACAAAAACCTCTATTACTTTTTTCTGCACTCACCTTTTATAAAATATAATTTTATAACTTTTGTTTGTGTTATTTGTTGTCTGCATCTTAGGGCAGCACCATCTTTTAATTCTATACTTTTAAAGATTTTAAGACACAATATATATCCATCAGTCAAATAACCTATGTTTTCAAAATACAATATGGTCTATATATAAATAAATATCATTGCAGTTCTACAGTTCCTGCTTTTACTATTAATTTATTTAATATCTTATATTTTATTATTCTTACGTTAGACCAAAATAACATTTTAAATGACACAGTATATTTATTGTATTCTTTTATACTGTGAAATAAATTAATACTCATTATTTACAGTTAAATTCTTTTTCCTTTTATCTTTTACAGGCTGAAGAGAAGGCTCATTCAGAGGTAAGAACCCAGCAGCATTTTTAGTTGACTATTTTCGATTGCATTTAGGATGAAATGAGTAGTTCTACCGCCAGAGGGCTCTGTGATACAGCCCATGACTCAACTCTGCTGATAGAGGTGACCCAGCAATGATAAACAGTCTTGGATATTTTCTCTTAAAAGAAAGTGAAACTTAAGTTTTTAGAAGCAAACTCTCTTCTCACATTCTAGCTTGGGGTCTTAACTCAGCACCTATTAAGTTGTCTCTAGTAGTAATCACTTAAAAATCTTTGATGCATGAATAAATGTGTGGTCTCTTCCCCCACTGCTGTAAGACTAATCACAGGATTATGGCAAGTATTACATTTGAGGCCCTAGACCCCCACAATGCAGTTTACCAGCATCTCAGTCCATCTATTATTTGGTCCCAGTACTTTTCTGCTTCTAATCACTTGGCTAATGCAGTATGTTATTCTAATCACACACTTCACAAGTATTTCATTATAATCACATACGAATCAGATTGCAACCTGGAGAGAACATTCTTTTTCTTTCCCTTTGTTTGAAAGTTGTCCTTCCAAGGAGAGCAGAGGGACTTCAATTAGGCCTTTATTCACAATGTGCTAATGACTATTTGATTGGTTTTACCCTGAGCAAAGAAAAATGCATTGGCAATAGCCTTTGCAAAGGAACTATTCCCTTTGAAGTTTTATTTTATCCGTCTTCTAAAGTTTTGTACTATTTTACTTTACAATATGTACATTAAAATATATTTTATTTTCTATATATATATTAGGACTTCCCTGGTGGCTCAGGTGGCAAAGCATCTGTCTATAATGAGGGAGACCTGGGTTCGATCCCTGGGTCGGGAAGATTCCCCTGGAGAAGGAAATGACAATCCACTCCAATACTATTGCCTGGAGAATCCCATGGACAGAGGAGCCTGGTAGGCTCTAGTCCATGGGGTCGCAGAGTCGGACACGACTGAGCGACTTCACTTTCAATAAAAATATTGAGAAAGTGTAAATTATGCCAATTTTATCTGTATAATTGCTAGACCAAAGAGTAAATATGATTTTGAAAAACTTAAATTATTTATATATGGCGACATGGCAGAGCTTCCTACATTGATCATAATATGTGTAGCTACTAAGGCGTACAAGTACCACATCTATTTGCCATATTAGTAGTTACCCACCTCCACTTTAATTATTCATAGCCATAGTGGGTCATTTTCTTTAATGATTTACATTAGTTTCAGGTTTATTGTAGTCTTAATTTTAAAGGAAACATAATCATGTAATAGAGAATAGAAATTTGAGAAGTGTTCTTTGGACTTTGTACTGTTTTAAGAATGAAATAGATGCCTCTTAGAACTATTTGTGGTCACTATCATCTGAATGAACCCAAATTCTCTTTGGATCTCGGTGTGTCTTTTTTTTAAAGTACAGGAGTCAAATGGAATCACATCTACTGAAATTATATTAATATCCCCTGCTTCTATTCCCAGTTTAAAATTTTGTTCTTTTTTAGAATCTTTGAATATTGACCACCATTTCTTCTCTACAAAAATCTAATGAGTAGGAAAAAATAAGCACTTAATGAACTGTACCAAGAATGTTCTTTCAAACTAAGATAGTGTTTTGAAAGTCCAACTACAACAACAGCAACTTGTTTTTGAAGAAATGAGAATCATCAGAGTAGAATGTTTGGCATCTAAGTAATTAAAATCCCTTGAGACCAAAAGTGTACTTGTAAACTTAGTCTTAGATTCTTGTAAACATTTTAACCTTACTAATCACTGTTTTTCATGGCATCATAAGACATGCAGATTAAACTGTGGAAAGTACTGAAACTTAAAAATGATACATACTCTCACCTTTTTTTGGTTCAGTTTATTTGAGTATGGAGTGAACCAAAAAAGGAAAATGTTTTAGCATATTTTTGTTATTGGTTTATCTAGCCATTTACACAGTTTTACTGATTTTTCCCCTGTTTTTCCAAACTATGGATAATCTGTAAGGCGATTCTGCTTGGAGCTCATAGTAACTCACTGAATAAATGACATTATAATAAATATTTGAGAAGGCTTCTCTAAGTGTTAGTAATGAAAACTCCAGCCAATAAAATTATTTTCAAGTATAGAATCATTAAATGTTGAATTGTAGCCAACTTTCAGTGACTGTGGGAATATTCTACAGCTTATTAGTACTTATCAAAATATAGGAAATAAAAATAAACATACAAAAATGGATAGAAAAAGAAAAGACTCAGAAAATATATACATGTATTTAATTTTTAAAAAGAAAAGCTTTTATTACCATAAATTTCTAGAGATAGAAGGACCAATAGACAAAGTGAACTGATTCTGGATTCAAATAGCAATGGCAAATAAGCATTGAAGCAAACAGCAAATGAACAAAAAAGCATCCTTTAATGTGCCAATTCAAACTTCAGTTGTGAACACAGGCACTTGCCTTTCTTCTTATAAGTGGCATTTAATTGTTACTCAGCCAGTTTTTACATTTCTTTAAGTTCTGGAAATTGGTGCTGATACAGTGGTATTAGAATGAACTAATTATAGAGTTTGCTTTTTTGGACTAAGTTCTTAGTTTTAAGTTAAAATCTACTACCATATTGATTTGATTTTTTAATTACATTCAGCAAATCCATAAACTACGGAGAGAGCTGGTTGCATCACAAGAAAAAGTTGCCACCCTCACATCTCAACTTTCAGCAAATGTAAGTCACTTTTAATTTTTTTGACATATTAAAACAGACATTTATATAGTAAATGAGATAATTCTAGTAACAGGCTCACAAACATTAGATGTCCACATGATACAGACTTAAGTCTGTAAATCAGGGGACGTGCACATGGAATCATAACATCTAAATCCAAGGTGATGAGGAATCAGAATGTGGTTAAAATGGCTTTTTGTCTCTTGTAAGGTTGGAATGTTGGTAACATCTAGAAAGGTCATTTCTTTTCTTATTTCTTATTTTTATCATTCCTCATACATAAGACTTTCTTAAGCCACAAGACAGTGAGGGGTTGACAGTGATTGACCATGGAAGATAAAAAATTCATGCACGCAGACTCCTTCAGCACAATTTATTGAACAATTAATGAAGCATCCAATTAATTCTCCAAAATTAGGTTGGTCTGAATTTGGATATCTTAGCTATATTGTAAAGGAGCTATAGTTCTGTCGAAAACCTTGGTAGCCTTCTCATAGTTTAAGGAGCCAAAGATAGCAAAAATGATGGTGATAAAGACTGCCAATGATATTACCATTTACTGAAGATCTGTCAGTGTGCCAGGGAGCACTCAGAGTAGATGCAGACGTCCCGGAGGACATGTGGCGTTGTGCCTGGTCCTGAGGAACAGGGTCTCGAAGCAGCAGTGAGGGGTGAGGAAGCTCCTGCTGTTTTGCCATGTGTCCTGACACCTTTGCTCAACATCAATCTGCTCACTCCCACTGGGTGGCTTTGGGCCTGTTCACTGCCTTACCATGCTCTGCTCTCTCCCTGGAGTTTTTCCATCTCAACAAAGCTTGACATAGCAAAAGTGAGCAGGTGTGGGCCCATTGTGTATGATTTAAATAAGAGAGAATTTCCTTCTGCAGTGTTTAGGTTCGTTCCCTCACAAGGAGTTCATTTTAGCACTGTATTTGAATTGATTTTATCTTTTTTTAACTTTGCGGGAAGTTTGTCTGCAATGAGGAAGGCTTCTATGCCCTGGATAGTAAAGATACAAATGTCTTGAATGATTACTCAGAGTTTTCTTTTCTTTTGTAAATGTCTCTTGCATGGACTTGTATACTCAGTTATTGGATTAATAAATTACTGCTATACAAAATGGAATTTGTGCTTTTACACAGTGATATATACATACCATCTCCATTTAAAAGTAATGCAGTTGACCCTTGAACAACACAGGTTGAATTGTGCAGGTCCACTTATGCATGGATATTTTAAACTCCTCACATAAGTGGATTCACACATTAATTATCTGTATATAAATGGACCCACATAGTTCAAATCCATGTTGTTCAGAGCTCAACTATACACCATCCATGGTTGGTTGACCTCTTGAATGTGTAATTCAAATGCGGAGGGCCAACTATGATATGTGAGCATTCATGGACTTTGGTCCTGAAACTAATCTCCCATGGATACCAAGTGACAAATGTACATGTATATTGTATTAAAAAGAAAAACAGAAATTAAAATAAGCATTTAATAAAAGCATTTAATAAAAAATAAAGCATTAAATAAAATAAAGCATTAAATAAAAAATTTAAAAAGCATTTAATAAGAAGAAAATATATTTGTTTTTCCTGCTGAGGCTCCCAATTCCATTCATGGTTATTGATTTCTTCTGTGTCCTTTAAACATTGTTCTTCTATATACTCATGAATACATATATATATAGTGCACACTTGCAAAGGCTCACACACACACACACACACACCCCGGTGGAAGGAACCAAGTTCTAACATAGGAGGACTGTCCTGGGGACAACTTAGTGCCACTGTTTCAAAGGGTAACATTTTAAAAACATTTTAAAAACATGTGAGACACTGGCTACCTACCACTTCTCTCAAGTCATGCATGCCACACTGTGGTCACTGATTTGTTTTCATGACTATGGAGTATGAATCCTCAGCTGGCAATTGATATGACCTTCATCCATGAGTATAGCTTCTTACAGTTAAAAAAAAAGTGTTCTTTTATGCATAAAGCAGAGATATACAGAGAGAATATAAATAGGTATCCATCATATCTGTGATAATAAAATGGCCATGGAAGAAGGGGGCAATTAGAGAAAAAAAAATCTATATTGTCTCCCTAAGGGTCAATAAAGAAGAAAAAAAGTAAGAAACACAAAATTAGAGAAAGTGGTGGCAAATACATAAATTTGTTTAAAAAGTGCTAGTCTTGGAAAAATGATCCAAATATCTCCAGCCTTTCCTGTCCATGTCTGTGTTATCAGTAATAGTATATTTTACACATGGCTGGGAGCTTAATCCTATTTTGTATGTTATTCTAGTTTTATGTCATAATACATTTTAGAAATATTCTCAGATCACCTCAGACCCACACAAAACACCACACATAGAACCTTTATTTTGTTTAATAGTGAAAAAATTGGAAATAACAGAAATGTTTTAATAGGTTGATGGATAAACAACTTCTGATACATACATACATACCATGGACAATAGCTATTAATACACACAGCAACTTGGATGGATCTCAAGTGCATTAAGCTGAGTGAAAAAAGTCTGACTTTTAAAGTCACATGCTGTAGAATTCCATTTGTTCAACATTCTCGAATGACAAAATTGTATTGATTGCCAGGGTCTAGGAATGGTGGTCACCTCCTTCCTGAGAGGTGAGTATAAAACTAGGGAGAGCTTGGTGGTGATGAAAGGTGGTTCTTTACATGTGTGCATGTGCATATGTGTACCAATAATGAACTTCTGGCTTTGACGTTACACTGCTGCTGCTACTGCTGCTAAGTCACTTCAGTCGTGTCTGACTCTGTGCCACCCCATAGATGGCAGCCCACGAGGCTTCCCCATCCCTGGGATTCTCCAGGCAAGAACACTGGAGTGGGTTGCCGTTTCCTTCTCCAATGTAGCCATGGATGCAAGCTGGGTAAAGGGGTACAGGAGTCCTTTCTGTACTCTCTTTGAAACTTCTTGTGAATGTATAATTATTTCAAGTTAAAAGAGCAAACACCTAAAGATCTATCACAATTTTTAAAAGAGATGTCTAGTTTTTAATTTCTTGCACATTTCTATCTTATTTCACCATTTAGTGCTTTTATTATTTGGTGGTAATATGCATTGTTAAAGTTTTTCACCATCAGATAAATGTATTGCTGAAACTGTCAGAAGATAAAAGTCAGGAGATTCAGGTAATGAAGATATGCATTATCTTCTACTCTTTTACAAAACAGTTTATCAAAATTCACTTTAAAGCTATTGCAGTAGTGAAGAACTTGTATAAGTGGATGAGTTCATCAATGTTTATAAAATAATTTTATTGCCAATCCTATTTTAAACATTTAATAGTTTCATAATTACTAGGGGTAGAGTCTTATATATTTATGTCCCTTTGTATTTTTAAGGATATAATCTCCTATACACATTCAGAAATTTGAATTATTTATAAGGTACAAACTGTCTTGAATTCATTATCTTTAGCATCTAGTTTAAAATGTCACTTTAGATTCAGTGCACCATTATGAGTCATCAAAGGATTTACTTGAGAAAACGCTTGGTTTTTCCTCAGTTCTAGGAAATGCTGCATTTGAATTTCATCCAGAGTGTGCTTTACTTCATTGCCTCTGAGTTAGCATCTGTTGATGTATGTAATATATATGCGCATATTTTAATATACTTTTATAAAAATTAATTATAAGACTGAAAAAAGTTTCTGTAAAATTGCTTCAATATAAGTCAAAAAATGTTTACTCTTGTACATTTCCTATTTGGAGTTAGAGATATGTCTTTTATTATTTTATTCAAACCGCAAGTAAACTTAACTTTTTGGTTAAATGAGATCGCTATAACGGCCATTGTTGTATAGAAGTGTAATAGCCATGGTTTATAAATATAAGTCGGAGAAGGCAATGGCACCCTACTCCAGTACTCTTGCCTGGAAAATCCCATGGATGGAGGAGCCTGGTAGGCTGCAGCCCATGGGGTCGCTGAGGGTCGGACACAACTGAGCGACTTCACTCTCACTTTTCACTTTCATGCCCTGGAGAAGGAAATGGCAACCCACTCCAGTGTTCTTGCCTGGAGAATCCCAGGGACGGGGGAGCCTGGTGGGCTGCCATCTATGGGGTCGCACAGAGTCGGACAGGACTGAAGTGACTTAGTAGTAGTATAAATATAAGTTGCAATGTTTGGTTCTATAGAAAATATCATTAACTGTTATTGTTTATTTAGTAGTCATTTTAAGATCTATTCAGTTTACTTAATATATAAATAATTCTGTCAGGCCTTAAATGTTTTTCCTAAATTTGGGGTATTTTTGGTTTTTGTAATTGGTGTATCAGATGATTGGACCTGACATTATTATATTTATATGGAGTCCACACAGCAATCTGTGTTTTAATATTTAAATTGGAAACGTCTGCTTCTCTACTAAAATGTCTTTTTCCCCTTTGTTAAAAGGGGCACTGGTAAGTCAGAAATATATATGGCTATCTCATCTCATTTGCTTGACAGAGTATAACCCACGTTCAGTGGAAGGTACACTGAGCCTACCCAGCAATTTGTGCAGGTCTCTGAGCAGAGCTGAGAAAGCCCTGGGAAGCCTCTTCATAGAGGTGTGTGCATTAGGATGTCTGTAGAAAGGAGAGGAGCAATGTGGGCCAGTACTGTCGCCTGGCTTTCTTTGAATGAGTACCATTGAACCATTGAACAGGAGCCCCACAGTCCATGGCCCCCAGGAACGAATGGTCATATCAGACAGACAGCCAGTTACCCCTGACCTCTCGCCCACAACTGCTTAAAGCCAAGCCAGGTGGAATGCATTTATTTGTGTCTTAACGTATTTTCTTACAAATGTCAGCCCTTAGATAATCTGGAAATGGGCACGAAGGCTAGTTATTACTACTAGCTTTCAAAGATATTGCTGAATGAATGTGTAACAAAAGAAAGTGCTTTGCCTTTCAGCACGTAAGTCATTTAACCAAACATTTCTCAGGTTTTATTTTGCTTAGGATTGTGCCCTATTTCTTTGCTCTAAAGAGCAAATACTAAATGTATTTTTACATAATCAGGCAGTTACTTTTGTTTTTCTGCATCTCACTTAAGAAAAAATATTTTGCACATAATTAACAATGACAAACACTGTAGGGATAATTATATATATAGATATAGATATATAGATATATGAAATCTTTATGATGTTTCAGAGTCATGTATATAAAATCATCTATACCTAGCTACCTATCTATCTATCCCCATATACATCTATGTAAAGAGTATTTTTTATTTTATTGATGGGATGTTGTTGAATTCTGAATGAACAAATGCAACTGCAGGCATTTTTCACAATGGTATTCCATCTTATTGTTTAGTACCACAATTCTTTACATGTGTATTCAGATTATGTTATGTGATTCCCAAACTAAAGACAGTATATTTTAAAAACTTATCCCTTAACTAATATTCAGTCTTGTCTATTTTATTACCTTGACAGACTTTACCTAACACAAGCAGGGAATATTCATTAATCAGTTCAGTTCAATTCAGTTGCTCAGTCATGTCCAACACTTTGCAACCCTATGGACCACAGCACGCCAGGCTTCCCTGTCCATCACCAACTCCTGGAGCTTGCTCAAACTCATGTCCATTAAGTCAGTGATGCTATCTAACCATCTCATCCTCTGTCGTCCCCTTCTCCTCCTGCCTTCAGTCTTTCCCAGCATCAGGGTCTTTTCTATGAGTCAATTCTTCACATCAGGTGGCCAAAATATTGGAGCTTCAGCTTCAGCACCAGTTCTTCCATTCAATATTCAGGACTGATTTTGTTTACAATTGAAAGGTTTGATATCCTTACAGTCCATGGGACTCTCAGGAGTCTTCTCCAGCACCACAGTTCAAAAGGATCAATTCTTTGACACTCAGCCTTCTTTATTGTCCAACTCTCGCATCCATACATGTCCACTGGAGAAACCATAGCTTTTACTATACAGACTTTTGTTGGCAAAGTAATGTCTCTGCTTTTTATTATACTAAGTTGGTCATAGCTTTTCTTCCAAGGAGCAAGAGTCTCTTAATTTCATGGCTGCAGTCACCATCTGCAGTGATTTTGGAGCCCAAGAAAATAAAGTCTGTCACTGTTTCCATATCTGTGTGCCCTTAATACACTAATGCAATTTTACTCTGACTTGAAAATTATGCAACTTCTAAGGGAAAACTCAGAACCTGTAAACTATGATTAACAGTCCCCCTAAAAATCCACAGTTTTTTTAAAGTCATCATTTTATAAAGTTTTTCAGATAAGATATATTTTCCTAAAGTGTAATCTGATCTTATATTCTCTTTTCTCTCCAATAAGGTGACAAAGATTATCACTGGTAGAAATTCCTTCCTTTATTTACTTATTGTACTGCCTTTCTATTAATCTAATTGGTGAGAAGTTTAACCTTGTATTATATTCAAAGTAACAAAGCTATTGTGATAAATTAAGCCAAGGAGACATAACTTAAAGCAGCACTTAATAAACATACTTTTAACATACTTTTCATTGAGAACAATATGACTCAAAATATTCTTTTATAGCCAATTATAAGTTATTATAAATTAATTAATTTATATTAATTATATAAATAATAAAGAGCAATGTTCTAAAGATTAAAAATTGGCGTTCTAATGGTGAACATTTTATCTTTACTGACAGCTACTACAATAAGCAATATATTGCTCAGATGGTAAAATGAACTAATTTTCTATAAAATGGCACATTCAAGGACTCATAGTCCAACAGCTAAACCTTACAGTTATTTGAGAGACTTGAAGCTTTTCAATGTTATATAGAATCTTGCATTTCTTTTGGTGAATATTAACAAAACTTTTCTATTTTAAAGGAAAGCAAGGAATTTTATCATTAGGATTTAGTAACCCACTGTATCGTCATAGCAGAATTATTTTTAACAGTTTAAACTGGAATCAGCTCTAATGGTCACTATAGACAAATAAATTTTAAATCAGATAGAGCAGTGCTTTACAGTACATTCTAACTCCTGCTAACACACCACATGTGTGAATCTGAAAACACGATGTTAAGCAAAAGCAAGCCATCACCAAAAATATCATGCCACTTGATTCCACTTGGAAAGTTTAAAAATAGGCTAAGCTAAAACATAGTGTTTAGGGATTCAGGTTCAGGTGGCCAAACTCTATAAAATAGAGGCAAGAACATAATTATCACACGAGTCACAATAGTGGTTATCTTTGTGGAAGGCAGAAAGGACAGAGATGAAAAAGGGACAAGGGAGGATTTCCAGATCTTCAAATGTCCTGTTTCTTGACTTGGCTGCCAAGTGCATGAATGTTCACTGTGATAAACCAGTGGGCTGTACATGTTCCTTTTTTTCACTTTTAGCATAGTGTGAAGGTTAAGTACAAGAGAAAGTGGAACACAACCTTATGCCAATTTCTGAGGGTAATGAGTCTGATGTAATGACTTTCCTTGTCATTGGAAACATTTTGAAGTATAAGATACTGTTCTTTTTTTAAAAAAAAAGATCATTTATCCAAATAAACCTGCTAACACACCTTGGAGTACCATTCTCAAGGTTGTGTGTATGTGTTTGAAAGAGAGAGAAAAGAGGAGAGAGGGAGAAGGGAGTGGGAAAAGAATAGATTGGAGTTTTTGGGTTATTTTTCAAATTTTGTATTAAGTACAGTTGACTTACAGTGTTGTGCCAATCTCTGCTGTACAGCAAAGTGACTCAGTTTTACATATGTAGACATTCTTTTTTATATATTTTTCCATTATGGTTTATTAAAGGATATTGAATATAGTTCATCTTCTATGCAGTAGGACCTCATTGTTTATCCATCTATATATAATCAACTATATATAATAGTTTACATCTGCTAATTCCTCACTCCCAGTTCTTCCCTCCTCCCACCGCCTCACCTTGGCAACACGTGTGCTTTCTATGTCTGTGAGTCTGTTTCTGGTTTGTAGATAAATGGAAAGAGAATAGAATTTTACGCATGGACTGAAGATTAATTGCATTTTCTACAAATTATTTTTCTATATATTACAATGTCTGAAAAAGAAAGGCATCCCAGGATAGACTCAGAGCCAGAACAAATATACTTTCATATTAATATCATCCTGTTAATGGAAAGAACTTGTACATTCTAGCTGTATGAAACTAGAACACTTTCTAACACCAATAAGGGAATGAACTTCTGGCTGTTACTCATAATGAAATAAACTTCTGGTGCCCTAACTCTTAGAACACCTGTGATCCATTTGATAATAGGTACCTCAGCCTTTCAGTTCTGGTAGGGTTACAAAGTGATTTATTTTAATTGCACCCTCTCATTCCTTTCTCTTTTACCTCTCGTTTACTAAAGTTCCCCCATACATAGTTTATCATAGGTGGAAGTTGTAAAATATTCTATACTTGAATCTTTTATGGATGCAATAAAACTCCATCACATTGAGACAACATATCTGTGGTTCTACATCAAGCCACAGTGAGAGGTTGAAGCATGTCTTCATGCTTAGTATTCTGTGGTTCAAGCCTTTGCATAATGGTGTGTCAGTAGAAACTGGCCTATTTTAGAGCTGTAATAGGATTGTCAAATATCTCTTAATCGTGAGAGTTATGGTTATACACTGCACTGTGTATAATTCTCTGAGATTTAAAAGAAAACCCCAGAGCCACAAAAACTTAAATAAAATATGACCGAGTATTATCTCTCACTGGCCTACCTACAGTTCCTTAGTGGGAGGGAATAAAGTAAAAATAAAAGCCCTTTTTACTGAAAAGAGTTTGGAGGGTGAAGACAACTCTTTTCGATTGAATTCTCTGTAAGTAGGAAAAAAGGAAAGATAATGTTAGAGCTGTCAGCAGATGTCTGACACTTGGAGGAAGCATCAATTCAGCAGAGGAGCTAACAATATCTTCAAAGGTCATCGTGCAGGTATAAAATGTGAGGAACGTTCTTCCATTGACTGTTGCAGTGAGTTCCTCTTGGGCTTTGAGTCTAAAAACTTGGCAACTCAGAACTTTCTGGCGGGTGTCAAATGCTCTATGATGTGCAAGTTAGAAGGTGTTATTATTTGCAAAATATCATTCCCTTTCAGTAGTTGAACTCACATTACATGTCAGGACTGAAACACTAATTTTTAAGCTGAAGTTTGGAAATAACAGATGAAGATTTGTGTTAAAGGAAAGTCAGCACTGAAAGCCAGCCATGATAGTCACAGTACTTAAAGAATAAGAATACCTGAAATTAAGCACTTTGGTAAAGTGAGGGGTTTTCATCCATCCACATAAGGTTCTGACATTTAAGATATGTTCCTTTCATTTTGTTCACAGGCTCACCTCGTAGCAGCTTTTGAAAAGAGTTTAGGGAATATGACTGGCCGACTGCAAAGTCTAACCATGACGGCGGAACAGAAGGTATGTTCAGGAATGGCCACTGGGACTTGAAATAAGGCAGCAAGTTGCATAGATGTTTAAACAACACCTGAGATGCAGCTCCTTAGAAATAATATTGAAAGGATCCACCCTCGGGTATATTGGGACTATGACAAGAGGATCCCTTTTCTTTTCAGATTTTAATTTAAAGACTTATGACTCGGATTAACCTTTTTGAGTGTGTGCGTGCACACACACACACACACACTCACATTCTTTAAAGGCAGTCTACTATTTTACTTCTGACAGGAACTATTGAAAGAATATCTAATGTTAAGAAACAAGAGATGAGTTAAAATATTCTAGGAATAATTGTTAACGCTGTTGACAGGAATTGTACGCTGACAAGAATTTTCCCAAATTCGTGGTCTATATTGTAGACCATATTGTGGTCTGAGATACTCATGAAAAAGGCCTAAAATTGAGGTTAGGGTCTTTTTAAAGTAAGGAGCCTTAGGTTCCAGTATCCATGGGACAAGACACAGTCCTGTGTAATTGGGGAATAACAAGGATGTGTTGGCATCTGGGGATGCTGTTTTTGAAGTAAAGCTAAGTGGCAGCAAAAGCTTTAAAATAAACTTAAGGATTTTACAGATTGGGAGAAGGAGTACTTAAAAGAAAGAAACAGAGAAGTTGGTTCACAAAGGCAGAAATATCAAAAAGGTCCATACTAGATAGAAAAAATCTGGACACTTTCCATATGATGACCAGTAACTTACCTCTGGTCATGAATTTGGTGACCCTAATCTGAATTCTTGGATAAGTGTCTAAAAAGTCTCTAAAGTAGTGTAGAAATATTTTTAAAAATCACATACGTGTAAAATGTGAGCAGATGTCCATGGTTTTCCTCTAATTTTCAAAGAAATCCATAATCCTAGGTTTTGGATAATTTCATAATCAGTACCTATATCTTTCCATGAGGATGGCTTCAGTTTTGGCTTCAGTTCTATAAAGTCTGGTCTGGCTTTAAAGAACTAGCATGTGTTACTGAGTTTTGTCAGTTTATCATGTTTTTTTAAAGTTTAAAAAAAAAGGTGAACAGTTCAGTTAAACCAAAAGAGAAAATCAAATATGCCTATAGATGCATGGTATGAATATAAAACTATATTCTGCTTGCCCTTATCTTTCATTCTCCTATTTCATAATCTATCGTGCCCATGAAAGAGGACATCCTCTATCCCTGTCAAGTCTGTTCAAAAACAGACGATAACAAACCGCTTTGACTGTAAATATAAATTTTATCTTAATCTTTTGGGAGGATACATATTTACAATTTCACTAAATAATATAAGGACTCAGCAAACAGGATTACAAGGCCTTTTTTAGGGCAGCTTAGTGGTAACGATTATAAATGTTAGAGTCCAGGAGCCTTGTTTAAATCTTGGTGAGGTCTGCCAAGAGCTGTAGAATCTACCTTTCCTAACTCTCAACTTTATAATTTTAAAAGCGGGTATTATAATACCTACCCAATAAAATCCTTATGAGGAAGAAGGGAGGTATTATAATGTATCACAGGCAGTGAATAATCAACAAATGTTACCTTTCTTGACATTTTTCTTCTTTCTTCCATTAAAAAAATGTAAGGTAAACCAAATTCATCGCTGGCTATGTGCCAGGCATATTGCTAGAAATCTGGATAATATTTAAGTGTAAGTATCTTTAAGAAGTCAAAATTGATATATTTTGCCTCTGCATATTTCCTTCAGCTCTTTTATATTTATAGGCAAAATTTCTCATGGAAATCAGAAATATATACATGTATATTACTTTATAATACCTATGAAAAATTTCTAAATATTTTGCAATGTATCTCTATACTACAAAGAATTATATAATTGTTTTCATATTATCCTTGAAGTAATATTGCCAAAATTGTAAAGCTTTCTTAGAATATATCATAATGTCTGCAATTGCCCTTGACATTTTTTAACTGAAAATGGAATGATTGCTCTTTTAATTGAAAGCTATATAGCCACAAAGCAATGTTCATTTTATTAACATTGGGTTTTTTAACATTAGCGTTATACTTTGTTAACAATGTTTACTTTATTAATCTGGGATTTATAACTTGCTTTTTTTCCAAAGTGGTTTTAAGAATCAAATTTATTGGGTTATGATATAGCACAATTCAATAACAGAATCTATTGAAAACCAGTAGAGGAATGTATGTAAAAGGTGCTTAAGCCTAGGTAATTACTGCTCCAAAGTAGTGACTTATTGAATTGAATTGATCTCAAAGAAGCTAAGGCACAAAGGGAGATTTCTTAGAATGTGTAGTTTTCATTTTCTGACCAGGAGAGCGTAATTTAGATTGAAGAGACACACTTACAGACACTGAATTCAAGGACAAATTTATTGTAAAGTTTCTTAAATTGAGGTCATGAAATAACAAAAGACAAAACCGCTGTTCAAATAGGCATTTCTCTAAAAGCTGAGGGCATAACATTTAGCCATATTTCAGTAAAGCCATTTCTTCAGGGAGCTGAGATAAAAGGGCATATTACTCTCTGGTGATCCGACAAACCTGAGGAAAAAAGAACAGATAATATAGAGCACAGGTTTTGACACTCTCTTCTAGAATTCCAGGGTTCCTTTGTCCATGGAGTCATTCACCAAAGTTATGTTGAACTTTGATTGTGTATGAGATACTATTTTAGCTACTGAGAATTCAGCAGTGAAATACAAACACACATACACACACACACACTTACATCCTAGTTAATAACTGGTTATAATATAAAATAGAGTTCAAATTCTAGTACATGATAGATTGTGATAAAAATATAATTTCAACATGCATGATTTCAGACGAAGACAAGCACCACTGAAAAACTTTAAAGCTGAGAATCAGTATGCTGTACTGAGAAGCAAGGTGGAATGCTAACACATGAAGAACTAAAGGCCAAGATGGTCACATGTGCTTTGTTACCTAGTTTACAAATAGATGAACTACACTAACACGCAAATCCAAGACTCCTGCTTCAGTGTGGGATTTTTAATAATCATATGGCATCAATATCCTGAAAACTGTATCAAATTTTTAATTAGAAATAGCTCCCTTGAATAGTGTTCTAAGTTTCCTCCTTGTTTCCAGGTGCCAAGTCACACTGATTCTCTTGCCAAATGTATGTGTCAAAACACTGCTTTTATATATGTGTAGCCTGGTTAAAAAAAAGGAAAAGACATGAATGAATAACTCGGGAGACAGAAAACTATGAGGTACACTTAGAAATATAACAGGATAATGCCCTGACTGTTTTCACAGAGAACCATTGCATTTTCATACTGGTTTGTTTAGTTTGTAAGTAAATATTATGTATTTACTTATGTTTTTATTTTTTTATTGAAGTGTAGTTGATTTATAATCTTTTATTAGTTTCAGGTATAGAGCAAAGTGACTCAGTTATATATAGCTATATAATAAGTTACATCTATTCTTCTCTGAATTCTTTTCCCCTGGAGGTCACTACAGAATACTGAGTATAGTTCCCTGTGCTGTGTATAGGCCCTGATTAATTATTTGTTTTGTATAGATAGTGTGTATATGGTAATCCCAAACTCCTATTTTTCCCCACACTGCTTTCACCTTTAGTAACCCTAAGTGTGTTTTCCTTGTCTGTCGCCTGGTCACACTAGTTTTATAAATGAGGTGGCACACCGGACACATGTCAGGCTCTGGGTGGATGAAAAATAAACTCAGGAGAGATGAAGGATGCAAGTCATAGAGGAAGGAACACCATGGGAGAGAAGAGCAAGGAGGGAAATGAAGGGAAAAGGGAAGGGAGTGTGTGGGGAAATGTGGAACCAAGGCCTGAGAGATATCTAAGGAATTTGGTCTTTGGGGACAAGGAGCCATTCAAAGGTTTTTGACACCAGACTAACAGGATGAAAGATAGTTAATGGAGGTAAAAATCTTGACTACATTTCCCAGTAGTTTAACAGCATTTCCAGTAGTTGCCAAAAGATCAAGCTTCCTGGATAGTTCAGTGGGTAGAGAATGCATCTGCAAGGCAGGAGACACAGGTTCAAACCCTGGGTTGAGAAGATCCCCTGGAGGAGGAAATGGCTACCCACCCCAGCATTCTTGCCTGAAATATCCCATGGACAGAGGAGCCTGTCAGCTTGCAGTCCAAAGGGTTGCAAAAGTGTCAGACATGACTGAACACAAGACAAGATTCACATGTTATAGAAGAGTAAGTCTATAAATAGGAGTGGACGTCCCAGGCGGCGCTAGTGGCGAAAAACCTGCCTGCCAGTGCAGGAGACATAAGAAATGAGGGTTCCATCTCTGGTTTGGGCAGATTCCCTGGAAAAGGGAATGGCAACTCACTCCAATCTTCGTGCCTGGAGAATCCCATGGACAGAAGAGCCTGGTGGGCTATAGTCCCTGGGGTCACAAAGAATCGGACATGACTGAAGCGACTTTGAATGGATGCATGCATGCATTCTACTTAATTACTAAGTAGAAGTAATTAAGGTAATTGTCAATAATGTTTGCCTGGACAGCAATATTATTTCTAGGTACTGCCTGATACTTACTGCTCAACAAATTGTAATGGTAACATAGTTTGATCAAGAATTTTACCTGGATTCCAGGTCCTTGTCCCTTGACTAGTACTCTTCTACCAAGATTGTTTAAAAGAATTGAGATCTAATGCCCTGAAGCATTGTGATGAAACAGTATCTTTTCACTGCATCTAAAGTGGTACTAGCAATGTACCAGCCTTGCCAGAATTGAAAAAAAAAAAAAGTCACTAAAATTATTATTCAGGATTTTATTTTCTTATGCTACAATAAAGGTCATCAAAATGGCAAGAATTCTGCAAATCTATATTTTTATGAATGAAATTTTTATACAGCTACTGCTGTTTTGCTGTCCTTGAAAATTTACTAAGGCTGTGTACTCACTGATAATTAAAAGACTCCCAAATCACTTCTTTATATCTAGTGCCAGAGCTGATTAGAACACATATTAAGGTGTGGTAGGTTAGTCTTGTTACAAGGTCAGAACACAACAGAGCAATGTATTTTTGTATGAGTATTGGAGCTCAGATATTGATCTTTGTGCTAAATATAATATCTAGGGTTTGCTTATTCTCACCTCTGCCAAACTACGTTTTTGGATAGCTAGATGAATATACAATTAAATACTAAAATAGGAAATTCAGAAACAACTCTCTGGAAGTGGTTAACATAAAAGCTAAAATTTTAGTTGAATTGGGTATTTTACATTAATTCCTCCTAGCTCACGTTAAAATATTTATATCTAGAAATGTTTTTTTAAAATTTATCACTAGACTCAGAAAATGCATTCATTAGCCTTTTAGGGTGCAGCATAATTTGAATCCACAAGTTACTTATAGATTCAAGTTACCTATGCTACTGGGGTTTGACGAGTTCAGTTCACTTAGAACCAGGAATGGCCAGATTCATTTGGTAGAAAACCTCATGGTATTTCAAGACACACACAAGGGAATGGCAAGTGGGACATTGTCAAAGAACATGTCTAATAGCTAACATGTCTTCTAATAGCTCGATAATGTGGAATTAATTGTGTCAATATGGGGAAGCAAAAGGCAGGTTTAGTGGAAAAATTTTAATAACCTTGCCTAGAAGTTCCGGTTGGTTGAAAAGATTTGTTGCCAAGCTGTGGGATTCTCAACAAGGCCTGTCCAGGAGAAATTTGGAAAGAAGTCAGATGTAGTTAGGAAATTAGGTTGGAAAAACACCAAGCAAGGCTAGTATTCTGACACAATATTTGATCATTTTATTTTGAAGCATTTAAAATCTGACTGTGATAACTTGTTTTGCCTCAGAAATGTGTACAAAACAGTTAGAAGAGATATTGACTCCATCTAACCTCTTTTACACAAGAAACTGTCATAGAATACTGAAATCTTACATGACAAGCTTGTGTTTGAGGCATCATTATCTTGAAAGGCTCATTGTAGGTAAATAAAATTTTAGTTTGGTTCTCACATTTTAAAGTATCAGTTTTGAAAAGTTGGAAGTATAAACAAAATACTATCTGATCATCTTATTCCCAAGACCCTCTGCAGAATTGTCTAGGCCCAGTCTTCTCTTTGGCACTTAATGAGTGGAGTGGAACAGAAAACTGCTGAATTGGAGAAATAGACTTCAGATTCATCTCTTGATGGTACCTACATTTTCCAGGTTCTTTCTGAAGGCTTAAAAGGGATCCTCAAAACTTAAGTATCTTCTATTAAGTCACCTTTAAAATGAAAAGAGTATGTTAATATATTTCAGATTATCAAAGAATTTTATAGTTGGATATCGCTGGAACTCACTTCTAATTCTTTTTCTGATTCACTCTCTCCCTACCACGGCCAAAAAAAAAAAAAAAAAAACAGAAACCATAGTTGTACTTAGAGGCAACGTTGGAAGTTCCATGAATTATGACATCTTAGAAAATATGTAGCTTAAAACAATGTGAAAATCAATTTAATTATAAAGGGGAAAGAGGAACCCTAGAAGTAAACTATTTAAAAAATTGCTGTCTCAATGAAGTTTTGAAATGATTTATATTCATTTACATACTAAAAAGAGAGAAAGAAAAAAACTTACTTTGTTCCCATCCAAAGGATGTAATTCCACTGATTTAGCTATATTGAGACTTTTGTTTTATAATGAATGCTAAGGTTTTGATGTTTTTAGTATATGGCATGTATTTGATGAGACACCCTCTTGTTAAAATATGCAATAGAATTGAATTGTTTCATCATTCTTTGAAGGGAAGAAACATCTGTTTAATATAGACCAGACATTTGAACAAAATCATTCCAACATTTATTGAGATCAGATCATAAGTCAGATGAAAAGATAAACTCTTCAACAGCTAACTACACTCAATGCATTAAATGGTCTGGACATATAGAGAAGGAACTTTTTCATTTTTCCTCAAAATAAAATTCATGTCATGTCATTGTGTATAAAGATAATTCACCATAGTCCTTAAGGGTGAAGAAGGATATTCAAAGCACAGGAAGAAATCACGTGGAAAGGCTCAGAGAAAAATATGTGCTAGTTGGAGTTATGGTGAGGGTGGGTCTCATTAACAGAAGAAAGAAAAAAGGGATTTGGGAAGATAGGAGAGATAACTAGTTCAGATTTGAACAGATTATCAGTGTAGAATTTAGCTATTTTGTTTATTTAAAGTCAATGTGACATTTTATAGGTACTTGCTTATACTTACAAAGTTCTCCTGAGGAAGTACTGAGTTTGGCTAAACTAATTTTTTCATAGATGTGATTTTCCCATATATATAATGGAAATATTTCTTACATAGTTATTCTCCCTTTTGGCTTACTGTGCCACCCTGAGTGATTACTACCCTGCCAATAGCTGTTGTTTTTAATGTGATCATTCTATTTCATTAAATACAGTTTTCTGAAAAAATCAATATTACCTGACCATTCTACTTCTAGTTTAAAAAAATAATAGTTTCTAGAAGAGACTTCTCTAGAAAAGAACAAAATTTGAAATAAATGAAATAAGTCAACCAACCCATAAAATTAAGCTAAATTGTTAGACATTTACATGAGATTTAATTTTCATTTTTTCCTCTTTTAACCTAAAGGCAAATGTTTTAGCACTGTTGATTTTAAATTCAAGTATGAAAATCTGAGTTTAATTAAAATTTAACATCCATGCTAGTTGTAAAATTACTTAAATTATGTGATTCATTAAATATGCACTATAGGTGTTCTTTTGTGAATATATTTCTGGTAAAAGCAGAATGAATTTCCAGTAAATATTTTATCACTTGGGAGATTTATTTTAAATAGGAAGCATATTAAATTTTGGTAAAATAATCTATTACTAGTTGGACAAGGGGCAAAATATAGATAGAAGTTGGAGAGACTGAAAAAATATGACAAATTGTGATAGATTTTTTGTCACAGTATTGGTAATTTTCACAAACATGTTCTTTTTCCTTTATGACAAATAAACGCAAGTGAAATTACAGTCAAATATTTGAGGATCCAGGTGTGAATCCAGGAGGTCACTACCGATTTTCTATTATGAGATTCTTTGATTTATAAGCTATTAAAAGTCTATAAGAGGTTTTTGTTTTTTTTTTAATGCCTGTCTTTAGGAATATGCCAGATACTCAAGGAAAATAGATATATGAGGTGCTGAGTATCTATTCTGAACTTGGATATCATTTCAATTAGCACCATCCATCTTTTTTTTAAAAAGTGTTGAAGGCTGGAATAGCCATTGGATATTCCCATGCATGAAGCAGTTTTCTTCAGTGGCACTTATCATGACCCTGCTTTTTTTGATACATACTGGGAGACATTAAGTAGGGATAAACTGCTTACTACTGAGTGAAGGACTCAAGTGCAGTTCTTTGGCTTTCTGCCAAAGATACTGGAAGAAATGATGAATGACAAATATATTATGGAGGAATTCTCCCCCTAAGAGGTCCACAGGATTCTAATTTTTAGGATTGCTATCACAGCCAGGGATACTCCGTGTTTTTGTGCTCCTGATGGAAACACTGCTTTCGCTGAAACAACACTCCAGTTCCTGGTTGTTGTTGTTGCTACTGTTATCTAATCTTCCTTATAGTGAGTCCTTTATTTCTGGTAAAGATACTCATTTAAATAACTATGGATTATGAAATTTAGACAAGAATTTTCATTGAGACATAAAGTTACCCTAAATTCAATAAGAAAATTGTGGTGGTGGTGGTGGTGTAGTTGCTAAGTCGTGTCCGACTCTTGCGACCCCATGGACTGTAGCTTGAGAGACTCCTCTGTCCATGGGATTCTCCAGGCAAGAGTACTGGAATGGGTTGCTACTTCCTTCTCCAGGGGAGCTTCCTGACCCAGGGATTGAACCCATGTCTTCTGTATCTCCTACTTTGCAGGCAGATTCCTTGGCTGAGCTACGAGGGAAGTCCCAATAAGAAAATAAGTGTCATAAAATTTTTATTTGTAAGCTTTTTAAATAATTTGACTATTTTAAGGACTATATGTTACATGTATTTCTATTCAGTTTTTAAAAATTCCTGTATTTCTTTGGCTTGCTGAAGCTAGGTCTTTATACTAGGAATTTAATTGCCTAAAACGTGCCAAAATCTAAGATGACCTTGATATGATAGCAGATTTAATAATATGGCATTTAATAGGAGTGACTTAGGAATGAATTCCAGGTTTTGTTATTGAATATGAAGACTATTTCCCAGATGCAAAACAGATGGGAAAATCTAAAATCACTCATTTGACAAAACCTCAGGGTTTCCAGTTAACAGTACATGCAATATGATATACTTTTGGTAGTAGTAATAAGTTTGGTATCTAAATGAGCAATGTGCTCTCTTGTTTTAGGTCACATTGGTCAGCTTTGGGTGCGTGCATGCTCAGTCATGTCTGACTCTTTGTAACCCTATGGACTGTAGCCTGCCAGGCTCCTCTGTCCATGGGTTTCTTCAGGCAAGAATACTAGAATAGGTTATCATTTCCTCCTCCAAGGGCCTTCCTGACCCAAGGATCGAGCCTGCATCTCCTGTGTCTTCTGCATTGGCAAGATTCCCGGATTCTTTACCCTGGAAGCTCTCAGTTTGGGGTACCCTTTTAGAGAAATAAAGACTATTCAGATCACATTTGTAAGAGAGTAACCAAAACATTTTTTAAATTCTCTATCAGATTTAGCTTCTTACATTTACAAGTAAAAGATTGTAGGATACAGCTTAGAAGGTCAGCCAAGCATCCAGATCTCCCAGGACAGTAGTGCTACATAAAACCAAGCTCATTAGATAGGGAGCTGTGAATAAAAGTGGTTTGTTCTTCTCTCTAAAGTATTAAAGCTTCTAAATTCTGTTTGTTTCACAGGAGTCTGAACTGATAGAACTAAGAGAAACCATTGAAATGCTGAAGGCCCAGAACTCTGCTGCCCAGGCAGCCATTCAGGGAGCACTGAATGGTCCTGACCACCCTCCCAAAGGTATATTCAGAAATCTTGCCATTTTTTCATGCAGTCTGATAGGCATCTATTTTTATTAATTAGAGCAAAGCTGCTTTTCCTCAGTCACACTGCCTTTGATAATTGCTATTATTCAGAATCTCAGAATTTAAGAACAGGAGCCTTCAGTATCAAACTGACCTTAGGAATTGGCTCCTACAGTCGAACTCTTCTCTCTTCTTGATTTGGTGAAGTTGGGTCTAGAGAGATTAGGTAATAGATTCATATCTGCCATTGAGCAAAACAAACCAGAGGAGAAATATGGAAATTTGGATCTTTACATTAAAACATAGCAATCAGTATGGTGAAGTAGTGGGTATTGGGAGCAACTTGTCCTGTGCGGTTCAGTTCAGTCTCTCAGTCGTGTCCGACTCTTTGTGACCCCATGAACCACAGCACGCCAGGCCTCCCTGTCCATCACCAACTCCCAGAGTTTACCCAAACTCCTGTGTGAGGGCAATAAGAAATATATTTTTTGTAGAAAACTTAAAGACGGGAAGAAAATGGACTAAAAGTTGGTGTGTTTTTAATTATTACTTTGCTTCAGCAGGGCTTTCAAGGTGGCTCAGTGGTAAAGAATCCACCTGCCAATGCAGGAGACAAAGGTTCAATGCCTGGGTTGGAAATATCCCTTGGAGAAGAAAATGGCAACCCACTCCAGTAATTCTTGCCTGGGAAATTCCATGGACATAGGAGCCTGGGAGGCTACAGTCCATGAGGTCAAAAAAGAGTCAGACCCAACCTAGTAACTAAACAGTAACAATGCTTCGACAACCTTAATGATAAAATAATCTTTTTTGCCACCACCCCCACACCTTTGATTGCCACTGAAGAAATACTCTGTGATAATGTCATGTCATTTTTTTCTTTACATAAGTTCTACTTATTTTTAGTCTCTTTTAAGTAGCATTCAATATGCTCAACTCTTACCAGCTGAAAAATGCTTTCTTAAATCCTGAGTGCTCTGTCATCTCTCTTCCCTTTTCCAGATGAATGTTTGATAGAATTCTTCAGTGTCTTTAACAACCAGTCATACTTCAGACACTGGAGTGTGGTTTTCTTTCTACTACTCCACCAAAACTGTTCTCTCCATCATCAATAAGGACTTATATAACTCTAAATCCAGTACATTTAAAATTCTTATTATATTTATCATAGAAATGGCATTTGATACTGATGTCCATTCCATCCTACTTGAAACATCACTTATTCTGATGCTCTTTACATGCATATTCTTATTCTTCTATGCTTTTTGAAAGTTTCTTTCACTGTTTCTCTTGTAGATTCACTTGCTTATTGCATTTGTTAAATATTGATGTTTCTTAGAGCCCAGTTCTAAGCTCTCTTCCATTATAATTTTATACATTTTATGATTCTCTTCATCCTATCTGAATTTTTATACAAGGCCATCTAATACTCTTTCTATAATTATTGTTTTTGTGTTTATAACTGTCAAATATATCTCTCCAGGGCAGGCTCATCTCTTGAGTCACACATCTGTAAATCCAGCTGCTAAAGAGGGAACTCTACCTGGTTATCTCTGGGTGTGTGTTTGTTACCTGAAACTCAGCATCTCTAAATATGAACTTGTCTTCTTCCTTCTTAGACCTGCTTATGCCTTCAATGCTGCTTTCTCAGTCAAAAGCATCACCATCTTTCCATATTACCAGCAATCCTCCTCTGCTCACTCAGCAAATCACTAGGTTCTGACCCCACCTCTTAAACATCTCTTGTTTCCATTTCTCCAATCCTCCTATCGCCAGTCCTCATCTCCCCCCTGAACTGCGGCCACAAGCTCCTCAAGAGCCTTCCTGTTCTGTGACTTTCGCCTCTTCGTGCCATTCTTCACCCTGAGACCAGAGCAGTGGCCCAACAGTGTATGTCTAACAGGCATCCCATTGCCTTTAGTTAAAATGCAGACTCCGTAACATGACATAATCTCTCTTTGCCAGTTTTGTTTGTTCAACAAGTGTTTAATGATCATCATTTATGTTCTAGATAGTCTTTTAGACATTATGTCTTGCATTTTGTCATTTCATGCTTTAGCTATCCTGAACTTCTTTCAGTTCTTCCAAAGTTCTTTACATATTCTGTTTATTCTGCTTGGCACTTTCTACAGTGTTTGTTCAGCATAAAAACTTTCTGAGATCTTGCGAGGGTTAGCCTAAACATACCTCCTTGGGGCTTCCCTATTAGCTCAGTTGGTAAAGAATCTGCCTACAGTGTAGGAGACCCCGGTTTGATTCCTGGGTCGGGAAGACCTACTGGAGAAGGGATAGGCTACCCACTCCAGTATTCCTGGGCTTCCCTGGTGACTCAGCTGGTAAAGAATCCACCTCCAATGCGGGAGACCTGGTTTCAATCCCTGGGTTGGGAAGATCTTCTGGAGAAGGGAAAGTCTACCCACTCCAGTATTCTGGCCTAGAGAATTCCATGGACTGTATAGTCCATGGGGTTGCAAAGAGTTGGACACAACTGAGCGACTTTCACTTCACTTTCACGTACCTCCTTGACTCTTAAACTATATGAAGTCCCTTTGTGATGTTTTTGAAAATAACTGTAGTTCCCTTAAAAAAATTGCATTACACTTTGGTGCCTTCATTTATTTATGGTCTACCTCTCCTGGTTGATAGCAGCGTGGTTTGTTTTCTTCATACTAAATCCTGGCCATGTTGATGCCTTGTACATGAAAGGGGCTTATTCAAATTTTACAGAAAATACTAATATAAATTTTTAAAAACAAAATTTAAGTTTTGGGAAAATAATTATATAAAGTGAGATATACTGAAATTAAAAGAAAAACTAGTTCTCTAGGGGCTACTGCTGTTAAGAATTTAGCAACTTTCCATGTGGGGGAGTTAATTTATATGCAGCATGGAAAATTACTGCATATTTAAAGCTTATCTTAGAGCTATAATAAAGCAGCTTATGTTCTAAATCTTCATGTTGTAAATAGGTCCAGAAGGGATTTAAAAAGGCTTAATCCCTTCTTTACTGTGGTACAAGACACTGAAGTAAAACTTTCTGGAAAGATTCATTTTATCTCAGGCAACAGGTAGCTTAATGTCTACTGGAATTGAAAAATAGGAATTCCTTTGCTCAGATTTGTGAGAGGGTAGACTAAAATGAACAAAAGGATAACAGTTACTAACAAATTGGTCAAGAAAGATTAAATGATAGTTTTATAAAGTTTAAAACTAACAAAAACAAATAGTTATAAAGGATTGAATGTATATAGGATATTCAGATTAATATTAAAACTCAGTGTTACACGGAATGAATTATAAAAATATATTTATTCAACAATTACTTGCTGATCGCCTACCATATGATATACTCTGTATAAAGCCCTGAATATATAATGGTAGACCAACTAAACATAGTCTTTCTCAACATTTAACTTTTAATCATAAAGGAAAGCAGAAATAAAGAATTGTTGTGATGATTAGGGTAGCTGAATGTGCATGTAAAACAGTTATAAGTTCTAAAATGGACAAGAATGTGTGCCATAGAGAGCAAGGGTACAGAGAACCTACTCTGGTTACAGAGTCAAGAAAGTCCTTTACCAGATAGTAATATATAACGGGAAACCCAGGAATCAATTGTCAAGGCAGATTTTTTTTTTTTTAGTTTTTAATTAATTGTTTTTTTTTAATTTTATTTTATTTTTAAACTTTACAATATTGTATTAGTTTTGCCAAATATCGAAATGAATCCGCCACAGGTATACCTGCGTTCCCCATCCTGAACCCTCCACCCTTCTCCCTCCCCTACCTTCCCTCTGGGTTGTCCCAGTGCACCAGCCCCAAGCATCCAGTACCGTGCATCGAACCTGGACTGGCGACTTGTTTCATACATGATATTATACATGTTTCAATGCTATTCTCCCAAATCTCCCCACCCTCTCCCTCTCCCACAGAGTCCATAAGACTGATCTATACATCGGTGTCTCTTTTGCTATCTCGTACACAGGGTTATTGTTACCATCTTTCTAAATTCCATATATATGCATTAGCATACTGTATTGGTGTTTTTCTTTCTGGCTTACTTCACTCTGTATAATTGGCTCCAGTTTCATCCACCTCATTAGAACTGATTCAAATGTATTCTTTTTAATGGCTGAGTAATACTCCCTTGTGTATATGTACCACAGATTGTAAATACTGACAGAAAAGCATTCCATAAGGGTCTTAAGACAGAAAAGAGATCCAGGCCCTTATGGAACTGACCCCAAGAAGATAATGATCAAAGATAAAATAAACTGAACCAGTTTGGAGAGATGAGTACTGACCAGATTACTTAGGAATCTGTAGGCTGTATTTAAGAGTTGGAATGTTTTCTATTCTTGCTCAAATTGGATTCTACTGGGAAGTCTTAAATAAGAGAGTCATGGTGAGATTTTTCTTTTTTTTTTAATTTATTATTTAAATTTATTTATTAACTTTTTTACTTTACAATATTGCATTGGTTTTGCCATACATTGACATGAATCCACCATGGGTGTACATGTGCTCCCCATCCTGAACCCCTCCCACCTCCCTCCCTGTACCACCCTCTGGCTCATCCCAGTGCACCAGCCCCGAGCACCCTGTATGATGCATCGACCTGGACTGGCGATCTATTTCACATATGATAATATACATGTTTCAATGCCATTCTCCCAAATCATTCCACCCTCACCCTCTCCCACAGAGTCCAAAAGACTGTTCTATAGATCTGTGTCTCTTTTGCTGTCTTGCATACAGGGTTATCATTACCATCTTTCTAAATTCCATATATATGTGTTATTTAATGGTGTTTTCTTTCTGGCTTACTTCACTCTGTATAATAGGATCCAGTTTCATCCACCTCATTAGAACTGATTCAAATGTATTCTTTTTAATAGCTAAGTAATACTCCATTGTGTATATGTACCACAGCTTTCTTATCCGTTCGTCTGCTGATGGACATCTAGGTTGCTTCCATGTCCTGGCTATTGTAAACAGTGCTGTGATGAACATTGGGGTACACGTGTCTCTTTCAATTCTGGTTTCATTGCTGTGTATGCCAGCAGTGGGATTGCTGGGTCATAAGGCAGTTCTATTTCCAGTTTTTAAAGGAATCTCCACACTGTTCTCCATAGTGGCTATACTAGTTTGTATTCCTACCAACAGTGTAAGAGGGTTCCCTTTTCTCCACACCCTCTCCAACATTTATTGCTTGTAGACTTTTGGATAGCAACCATTCTGACTGGCGTGAAATGGTACCTCATTGTGGTTTTGATTTGCATTTCTCTGATAATGAGTGATGTTGAGCATCTTTTCATGTGTTTGTTAGCCATCTGTATGTCTTCTTTGGAGAAATGTCTGTTTAGTTCTTTGGCCCACTTTTTGATTGGGTCATTTATTTTTCTGGAATTGAGCTTCAGGATTTGCTTGTACATTTTTGAGATTAATTCTTTGTCAGTTGCTTCGTTTGCTATTATTTTCTCCCATTCTGAAGGCTGTGTTTTCACCTTGCTTATAGTTTCCTTTGTTGTGCAGAAGCTTTTAATTTTAATTAGGTCCCATTTGTTTATTTTTGCTTTTATTTCCAATATTCTGGGAGGTGGGTCATAGAGGATCCTGCTGTGGTTTATGTCGGAGAGTGTTTTGCCTATGTTTTCCTCTAGGAGTTTTATAGTTTCTGGTCTTACATTTAGATCTTTAATCCATTTTGAGTTTATTTTTGTGTATGGTGTTAGAAAGTGATCTAGTTTCATTCTTTTACAAGTGGTTGATGAGTTTTCCCAGCACCGCTTGTTAAAGAGATTGTCTTTTCTCCATTGCATATTCTTGCCTCCTTTGTCAAAGATAAGGTGTCCATAGGTGTGTGGATTTATCTCTGGGCTTTCTATTTTGTTCCACTGATCTATATTTCTGTCTTTGTGCCAGTACCATACTGTCTTGATGACTGTGGCTTTGTAGTAGAGCCTGAAGTCAGGCAGGTTGATTCCTCCAGTTCCATTCTTCTTTCTCAAGATCACTTTGGCTATTCGAGGTTTTTTGTATTTCCATACAAATTGTGAAATTATTTGTTCTAGTTCTCTGAAAAATACCTGTGGTAGCTTGATAGGGATTGCATGAAAGATTTTTCTTTAAAAAGATTTGAAGATGACTTGGCTGGCTGTTCTTTCTTAGAGCAAGTAAGTGATGGCGATGGCTCCAACTAGAAAGCGACAGCACAATGGATGGGAAGTGGAATGTGGAGAATGAATAAACATATAACTGAAATGTATATCGTTTAAAATAAGCTTCTCCATTCATTCAGATTGTTGGTATTCATTTGGTCAACCATTTATACTGAACTCTGTGATGCTGCATGTACTCAAATACTTAACTCTAGAAAAGAATTGTCAGAGAAAAGTAAAATGCATTCCTTTCATCCTGTAATGTTATTGAAATTACACCCTTGCCAGTCTTTATTGGAAATGCGGTCATAGTTGAACATAGCTAATACTTCCAAGGACTACTTTTTAACCTATCTTTAAACATTTTGGGATTATTTGAAGTCAAATATAATTTATTAATTCTGGATATAATAAAAACTCTGAAATACTTTAACTCTTAATACATCTGCTTTATTTGTAAAAGTCAGTTATGATGAGAAAACTAGC